>NC_041002.1:42015818-42167064 GCF_004193775.1 Glycine soja
ATTTACTCTTGGCCTATAGCTAGATTGAAGATGCTTGATATGTGGCTTCAAAATATCATTTGTATTGGTGATATTGACGAGAGAAAAATATTCACAGTATCCTAAAAAAAAAAGGTGATCTCCTTTAGAGATGGGTGGCCTTTGAATTAGATCACTAAAGTTAATCAATAAGGTTGCAATTATGAAGCTAATTTGGTCTTTATGCACTTCAGATGAGCCTTGGGCATTTTGTGCTATTCTAGATTTCTTAAGGTTGGTACTCATGGGGAATCCTATATCTTCTCTTCTATTTGGACAAGGATCAAGGATTTTTTTTGGATTGTTATGGAACATTCGGTTTGGTTAGTTGGAGATCTTATTAACATCTACTTCTGGCTAGATAATTGGCTTGATGAACCGACAACGATCACTCTAAATATCCTAGAGTTGACTCGAAACTCATTCCAGCCCATGGTGAAGGGTTTAAATAGGAATAAATGTTGGGTGCTTCCTCAAGAGTTCACACTATCTTTTCCTAGCTAGCGGAAGACATTAAATTTGTTATTATTCCTTTAGAGGAGATCATAGATAAACCCATTTGGATCCCCTCAAATTTAGGAAACATGACTTTTAAAGGAGTGTTTTCTTTCTTCCAAACTAACTTGTAGTCATTATCATGGCATAAGATCTTACGGAGAAAAGGAATCTCGCCATCAAAATCCTTTTTGTTTTGGAGATGGATTCATGATTGTTCACCTACAGATGATAATTTGAACGTAGGGTTTTTTTTTCTTTTGCCTCTATTTGTTCTCATTGTGGAGCTAGTGTTGATAATGCAAAACAACTATTTCAGGAATGTCCCTTAGCAATGAAGCTTTAGAACTAGCTTAGTCACTTATTGCAATGTAGCAAGTCTTTTTCTTCCGCTATGGACCTGTATCATACTTGCTGCAATTCAATTAGCTCATAGGTCAAGGATGTGCACATTTCTTTAGTTGTACACATCATTTAGATTATTTGGTATAATAGGAACCAAGCTAGGTTTGAAAGTGGCCCTTTTCAGTATGAGCACATTGTCCATAAAGTTATGTCTACTGCCTTAATCTCAGGCAACTACTCAAATGGGATGGATTAAGTGCAACATTGATGGTGCAACAAATAGTTGTCTAGGGCCTTCAGCTAGTGGGGGAATTTTTCGTAATTCTAGGGGTGCTTTTTTGGGTTGTTTCTCTCACTCTTTGGATATTTCAATTGCCTTTCATGCTGAGTTGCAAGTTGGATTTTTAGCTATTGAAATAGCACAAGGCAAAGGTCCGGATCAATTATGGTTGAAAGGTGACTCATTGTCATTGGCACAAATTTTCAAATCTCATCTCCTGGTGCCGTGGAAGTTTCAAAATAAATGGATTAATTGTTTGTCATATACTAAGTGAATATCTTTCCATAGCTCCCATATTTGTGTGAACGAAATTATTGTACGGATAGATAGCGAATCGTGGTTTACATGCACAAGGTATCATATGGTGGGATATAGTCCAAAGCTTTTATTGTCGATACTTCTGTTCGAGATAAGTTGAATATGCCTAATTACAGGTTTTGTTATTTTTTTTTATTTGCATGGATTTGGTTTTATGTCCTCCTATGTTTGTTGTTATTTCCTTTTTTGATGAACAAATTTGGTTTGCGGGCATATGATTGATTGCCCCTATGTTGCCGACATAATTGGAATGATAGGGTTTTATCATGATATTTTTGCAATCCTTTGCTTTAAAAAAATCCTCTTTTAAATTGATTTTTGAATATGATAATAAAAATATGTATTTATATTCTTTTAATATATCGTCATTGTCATCATCTTTATTATGCTCCTAATGACCTATAATGTTGAGCTTTTCTAGTTAAAAAGTAAGAGAAAATGTTCAAGCATATAACCAAATGTATGACAAAATTATAATTATAAGTATAAAAGGACAACTAATTAAAAAATATATGTTATTTAGAAATACCTAAAGAATTAGTTTGTGGGTTCAATTTGAAATGTGTTCATAAAAAAAGCATGTTTAGAGCAAAATGCATAATACTCCTTTAAACAATCGGGCATTTGAATATCAATTGAAAGGAAAAAAATTATGTCATCTCTATTGTCTTTTGTTCATTCCTCTTGTATGCACCATACGATGGAATATAAAAAGAAAAGAAAAAGAACTCCATATTGAGATATGGACAAAAGGAGTGTTGATGTTTATGTTGTCATGAACCAACTATCACAAAATAAAATAAAGCACTAAGTGAAGGGACATGAATAATTTAAAATTACATTTTTAATATCATTGTGGTAGTTCCTCTGCCAAATAGATGTAGCAATGTCCCATAGCTCCAGTACGAAACTCATTTTTATATCTAGATTCTAGAGTCAAAATTTCACCATCATGAATCTTGATTGAACCCGGTTGTGGATAACAAACAGACATTCCAATGAGATAACCTTTCTCATTTCCAGCCTCTTTTCCTGTTCCATATTTTGGTGTTGATGTACATAAAGTCCTTCCATCCTAAATGGTAGGAGAACATAAATTTTAGAGTTGAAGATGCATTGTTATATATGACCTTTTACAATGATATGGAATTAGAAAATTTATTGAATAAAAAGTCATTCACAAAAAGTTTCACAAGATTAATACGTAACTAATAACAAATGGTTTATAAGAATGGCGAAAAATATTGTTCATCACCTGTCCATATAAAGTTGCATTTACAACACCTGAATGCATATGAGCAGTGCCATAAATTAGATAACCTCCTTTTTCCATTGGGATGTTTGCTTTTTGGACATGAGGAGAATCACCACCACCACCAGTTGCTGGAATGGTATACTCTGCCTGCAAGGAATTAAGATTTACTTTTGTTCACTCACTCTAATAAGATTGAAAAGTATATTGTTTTATCATAAAGTATTGTCTTGAAAAACTTATCTACCAGACAATCATGAAGTATTTTGGAACCATTTGACCTCACTTTGTCGGTGGAATCAAGTATGTAAACCTTAACTGGTATTTGGTATATGTTCCAATCAACCCAACTAATTTTGTATCTTAAGGAAACCATTCTCCTTGAACCTTGAAAACCCTCTATTTGCTTGCATTGTAAGTTGTCCTGACAACAAAATAGACCTCCTTTATAATTTGTAGTCAATTTTTGGTTATGTATATCCCTTGTGACATTATAAAAGTCCTTCGGGAGATTCATCTGGTCACATCTACATTGAGTGCAAGCTTTCTTATCTTGTGCACCACGTGTATCAATGACCATGATGTTGAGCAACCATTTCTCCTCATATCCATTTTTAATTTTTGTTGGGTTACCTTGTTCTATAGCAAAAGGATCAGGAATTTTTGAGGTTGTTCCTCGTGATTCTACTCCAAATCCCCAATAATGTGGAAGAATGCCACCATTACATGTGCCTTCGTTTCTTTGGAAAAAAGCATCCTCAGGACGACGAAGCTTAGGATTAGGTGACATGGTAATATTTTGGTGGTACTTTATTGCAAACCAATGATGAAGGTAAGTTTCATACGAAGGTATAGAGTTCCCTTCTTGGTCAACTAGTTCCGCATAAAAACTCTTAATTCCAACATGACCTTTTGGAAACTTTATATTCTCAAATGTTTTTGTTGCAATTGATCCGGGTCCCATTTCAAAACTCCCAGTTACAAAAATAGCTGTCTTAATATGATTTTTAGGCTTTTGATATAGTGAATATGATGCACTTGGTAGCAACAATAGTATTGAGAATGAAAGTATCATTGCATTAGAGATAAACTCCATGTTAACCTAAACATAAACAAGTAGTGTCACAAAATTAGTAATGAATTGTCTATGATGTTATTCTTTTAAGGTAAGCTCAATTAGATATAATTCAAACACATGATTAAAAGATTAGGTAGATTGATAAGTAAGTTTGAAAAAAAACTATATTGCTTACCATATGAGAAGAAGACAAAGGATTGATCATGATGAAGATTTGGTCTTTGTTGAAAATTAAAGCAATTGTTTAGATAAATTGGTGTACATACGATGGTCATGTTTGGTGCTTTTATAATAGAAGATTTTGTAGCAATATAACTGGCATAACTAAATGTAGATTTAATACACACGTAAAATGTTTATTTCCATTTGTCGCTAAAGCATGTGTTTGCAATCTACAGGTAATGGTTTGAACAAAATTTATTAATAAATGTTAGTGACTTTTATGAAACTACAAATCATTAAGCAACTGTTTTGATCTATTTATGGGTACAATAATTGGTGTCAATTGATACTTTATGTAAGAATTAGTTTCTATAATAATTTCAATCCCTCTTCATGGTAAACTTTTGTTTTAGTTTTCTGTTTCGTTTAATTATAAATCCAAAGGGGGGGGGGGGGAATGCGTATGCATTACTTATTAACCAACAAATAAAACTCCTTTAAAGCACGTCATTAGTTATCTCAATATATTATGCAATGTCTTTTTAATGCCAAATAAAATTTAAAATACTTTTTGTTTTTATGATATGATTTACAAAATCAACATGTTAGGATTGTCTCTTTTAAAGAATGAAACAAAATAAATGTCCTTCTTCATATGCATACAAGTTTGCTTCCACGTTCAATCAAATATTATTGGTGATTACTTTTCTATTTATTTTTTCAAAAGAAATAGAAAATACACATCTAACATTGAAAAATATTTTATTCATTAAAATTTTCACTAACATATCTACTTGTAAGAATACATAATTTGGAAAATGAGATTCTCACTCTCCCCATTTTCTCTATTAGATATTTTCAATATTTCAACTCTTTTTCTTTTCAATATCTTTATCTCTAAATTGAATTTCAATATTAAATTTTCAATAATTACAAGTATTCTTATATTGCAATTTAAATCCCAAACTTAACCCATATAATTAAATATGTTTATTACAATTTTCTGATTACAATATAACTTATATTAGAAAATATTTACTTGTTTTAAATTTTAATTATACATAAATAAGCATTTATGTTATATAATATTGGAGCTAGATTCCTAATTTTGAATTAAACAATAACCCTAATTTAGTTAATTTGAAATTTCAAAATATGTTTATTAAATAACAATTAAAATTTACTAAAATAATTTATAATATATTTTTACCATGAGCACTTAGATTTTTGTGATAAAAAATTGGGACATCCTTTAACATGAAAATTTTTGTGTGTTATTATTGATATTATTATAATTAATCTCACCGTTTCAAAATAGTAGTCTTTTTAGGTTCATTTTTTCAAAATAGTAATTCTTTTGACTTTATAGAGCTATTTTTTTTTATAATACTCTTATATCTAGTTAAGAAGATTAATAAATACTTGCCTTAAAAAAAACACATTTGTCATAAAAATATGTTGGTCGAGGCCTAAAGGATAGAATATATTTGTTATTGGTAGATAGTGAGACAATTAATGTCAATAGTAGTTGAAAAACTAAGGATATTTTTGTCTAAATTTTTATAATTGAATGTTTTCTAATATGTATGCATGAGTTGAAAAGACTATTATTTTAAAATAGAGGGAGTGTATATTATATTATATAAAGTATATTTCTCAAAAATAATTATGTATTTGATGATACAATTCCTAAACTTAATGAAAATATTTTTTCCAACGAATATTATAGTCCCTCCATCCCCTTTTTTAAGAGATTATTTAGATATTTCCTTATTCATTTTCATATGACTCTGTTCTAATTGGTCGTTGCATGAATTATATTTTATCAAAATAACCTTAATTATTTTAGTGCATGTATCATAAATGCTACCAGTTGTCTCTTTCTCTCTCTTATGATTGAAAAAAGAAAGAGTTTAATTTTAAGAATTAAAAGACCACTACTAATATTCTCTCTCCATATACATTAATTATTTAAGGGTTTCTTAAAAATAATGTTACAATTACAGACAAATTTATTGCTTAAAATTAAATTAACCAACTTTCTTAAAATGCATAAAATAGTTAATGTTTTATAATTAGTATGATTACCGTGTAATGTAACATTGTGATTTTTCTAATTCATGATAAAGTGATTGAAAATAATTATAAGAGCCAGTTTAATTTAATTTTAAAAAATAATTAATAAATATGTGAAATTTTTGTGTGTAAGATTCAATAGAAAATTTTATTAGAAACAAAATTGAGTTATACACTACCAGTTTAAGAATACACAACAGTGAGAACCATTAAAAAGAAGAAAAAATGATTAGCCCTTGTTTTACGGACAAAGAAAAAACACAGAAAATGTGGCATTTGCTACATTCAATTTCATTCACTTGATTTTATAATAAATGTGTTACAAGAGGTGTTCTATGCAAATAGATGTAATAAAAATATTATAACTTTATTGCTTAGAGACAAAAATTTGATGGTGCAATAAAAGAGATGCCACCATGCAACATGTGTACAATTGTTGGATGTTGTCATGATAGTCCATGTGCAATGTGGAGCAACTTGCAAGGGAGGTGCAGGTGTAAATGTTTTAAGCAATGATAGATTTCTTATGTAGAAGTAAACTATATACATATATATATATATATATATATATATATATATGTATGTATATATATATATATATGTCTGTCTCTGTGTGTGTGTGTGTGTATTTAGGCTTATAAATTACTGAAGCAAAACACATCTCCTTACTTATTCTTCTATTATTCTGTTATGTACGGGAAGTCCGCAGTACCTCTTCTCCTTCATATTTCTTCTTCTTTCACTTCTCAAAACACATACACTTCCAATTTCATAATTATAAGTTCAAGGAGTATTCAAAAGCTAAAAACATGTAATTCTTTTCTTCGCTTGATCTATACTATTGGCAAGTTATTCTTAATCTTTCTCTTCCCTTTCCCTTATCAAATCTGGACATTTTTCTATCTCCTGACCATTTCTATTTTCTATGTTGTTCATGGGAATGATTTTTTGTTAAACTAATGATGATTTGTTCAAGACCCTGTCCAAAGTGATAAATTTCTTCACCTATCACTCATCTAAACCTCTATCTTTTAGCATCTCTTTGAGGTAAGGGAGCTGACTCTTTGTTTGTCTCCTTTACATTGGTTGCTTAGTATAAATAGGAAAATATTGAGTGTTGTTGTTTTGGTGATAGAAGATATGATCCTAATATGTTTTCACAAGGAAAAAGAGAAAAAGAAAATGCATACGGGAGTTGGTGAGATCATTATGCGCATAGGGAAAAAAATTAGCGTGAAGTTTGGATCTTATGATAACCGAAATGGAAGCTAAGCTATATAAGTCTATACATGCTTATTGTTTTTACATGTTAAAGTAGAAAGATTATTATAGATATATATTATGCCTATTCTTGCAAACTTATAAAGTACCAACCATGAATGATTTGAGATTTTGATATCATTGTATAAGGAGTAGAATTGTGAACCATATAGGGACTGTTTGAGTCCCATTTAATGGGTTCAAAACAAATAATGAAGTTAGAAGTAATAAAATACTCAACTTTCCATAGGTAGATACAAAAAAAGAAATTAAACTAAGAACTCAAGTTTAGATATTATGATAAAGAAAAAGAATTTAAACTGAGAACTTAAGTTTAGATATTAAGGTAATTATTTGAATGAATTATAAATGATATAAAAATAATAATAAATAAATAAATAAATTGTCTAAAAACCTATTCTTAAAGAGTGTGCAACCGTTACACAACATCACTCTACCTTAGGCACTATAAGAAGAAAAAGTAAAAGAAAATTGAATTTTTTTCTCTCTAAATAGAATGATGATAATTACCATTAAATAATAAGTTTAACGATTGGAAAAACAGGAATCGTGCTCAAAATAGATTGGCATATTCTTTAAAGTTTAAAACGTTTCCTTTTATGATAGCTCTTTTTTAGTGACTATATAGCAAAAAGGAGAACTTTGTAAGTAAGAATAGTCCTAATAAAATCTAGAGAAAGTGACTGCATATGTTATAGGAAAAAAAAGGAAAAGAAATTATTATTCACAAAGATGTGAATTATGTATTTAAAATATTCTAGTATAGTCTACAATAGGCTTTAAAAAAATGGCGAAGTAATTTAATTTAATTATCATTTTTAAGTTTCCTTTTAATGGAATTTGCTAATATTTATTTAATAAATCCATTAGTAGATTATTTGACATTTTAAATTCTTAAGCAACGTAGATAATATTATAATTTTAGGATTTAATATCCTTGATGAATAAGATAATAATTAGTAGCTGTCTCTTAGACAAAAACATATTAGCATATATTGTTCAACATTATTAGTAGTGTAAAAAATGTGAGACAAATAGTTATTGAAAAATCCTAAAGGATTTTCGTTTTTCAAGGCCTTGAGAATAAGGTGATAATTTTGCTTAGTATTCCGTGGAGAGGCCCAACCCATGAGAGGTGGCTGGCATACCTTTGAATATGTCTAATCCACATAAGGGAAATCGAAGCAATGGCATTAAATATATTATTGAGTAGCATGTGTGAGTTGTTGAGGAACGCCTACGAAGCATTGGGAAGGCTAGTGGTGGTACCATTGGTATCCTTGAGGATTTACATATGTGTGAATCCACATCAAGCCGGAGCTATTACAAACTCCATGTTGTGGTGGTGACCCCCACATACATATTTCCTAACGATGCCCCAATTACTCTGAGATCATATCTAGTGTCACCCCAATGGTTTTTCTTTGACATGTTTCATTTTGCGGATTTGCCGTGTTGTTGCTGCTGCACCATGCTTAAGAGACACGTCAAACGGATTCATCCACATGTTGGAGATCTCCATGGAGTTGAGTCTACTTATATGGCATAACTATTATTGTAGAAGTATATGTTTTATAAACTTGTCTATTGTCTTTATTGAATATTAAGGTTTCATATTTTAGATGTTTGAATTATTAAGTGTAGGTTTTCATAATTTTATGAGCTTACCCACTACTAGAAAATAGGATTTTAACATCGATTATTTAGGACTTTCAACATCGGGTATCAACCGATGTTGAAAGTACCAATGTTGAAAGTAATATCGTTAACATTGGTTTTCCAAAACCGATGTTGAGATAAAAATGACAACATTGTTTTTTCATATAATTGATGTTATATAGTAAGAATTATAAAAAAAAAAAGTCAAATATCTTCATATTAACATTGGTTTTTTTACCAAACCTGGTGTCAACTTATACATATAATATCGGTTTTTGCAAAAATCAATGTTGTATTTGTATATTAACATCAGTTTTCGTAAAAACGATTTTGGTTGTCATCCAACAACATCGGTTTTTACTAAAAATCGATGTTGTTTTCTAATAACCAACATCGACTTTTGGTAAAAATTGATGTTGTATGTTCAACAATAACATCGATTTTGTAGAAACTGATGTTGTGAGTGCATGTTAACATCGGTTTTTGGGAAAATTGATGTTGTTTGTAAACATCAACGTCGGTTTTTAGTAAAAATCGTTGTTGTTTTTTAGATTTTTCAATGTGTTTACTGTTTTTTAAGTTACCTCAAATTAACCTGCAAATTAAAAAGCAGAACCACAGCAGATAATTTTTAGTCTGTTTTCAAACAATTTTTAGCATAAATTCCTTAAAAATTGAATATTTACTTTGAATTAAAAAATATTTAATGTGCATATAACATGAATTGTAAAAAATGTATATAAGTACACTACAATTGCAAAACCACATACACACTAATTGTTTCATTTTTAACTTTCAAATAGTAGCTTGCCTGTTGGATGCGAAGCGCCTCCAATCTCTTTGGTTTCAATGGTGTAGCATAATTGAAATATGACATGATATAATAAACATAAGTTAATAATATATAATACCAATTATAAAAAAATGAAATATGTTTGAATTAAGCAATTATCGTTTTCCAGTTATTCTTGAAACTTCCGAAGATTATAGTTGACATCCGATGCATGACGTAATACCCGCACGCAGTACTTCCTTTTTGTCTATTACACTAAATACATTACGAAATTTAGATATTCAATGTTAATTTCAAATTAGTCTACACAGTATTAAAATATAACTAGATGCATTGTTTAAATGACTTACTTTAACAACAATCCACCTAGCAGTAGCCTTGGATTTACATTGTGGAGTATCGTCAAAACCAGATGACAACATTTTCCTTTGTTCTGACATGAGTAGTTGAACGACCATCCTCAGGCTCAGGAGGTAGTGCGAGTACCTGTGATTGCATTTACGATTGAAACTGGGATTGCATCTGGGTAAAGGACAACATTACTTGTCGAGTCACTTTTTCTGTGATCCACTCCTCCAGCTGGTCCCTGATTTTTTGCCTCAACTGCTCCATGTCTTTCGGAGACATGGACGAAGACGTGTGGGAGGTCCTTGGAGCCGGTCCAAAGTATTGTTCGATCGTGACATCGGCTCCAGCAGCACGCACACGACCAGGGTGTTCTGGTCGGCCAATGACAATAGTCAATACATCTTAACGACCATGGGCGACAATGGAATCCTGTGAAGCCTCCTCCTCCATGGAATCCTATAAGGAACACATTTATTTGTTTACTCAATCAAACAATAAACATAAATAATTGCAATTGACAATTGAAAGTGACTTACAATCTTGTTAGCAATTTCCTTTGCCGCCTCAAACATCATTTGATCAGTTTTCTTGGTGTAAGTCATTTTCCACTTCACGTGTCGTCTGATGGAAGATGGCACATTGGTTACTTCCTAACCTGTATTTTTTATATTAAAACTTGCACTTAGTTTAAAATTTTATAAATTTCAGTAGTTATGTATTTACTAATTTTTATTTCCATATATCATGAAATTCTATTATGAAATGCAAAAAATTTACATCTTTTTTCTGAATAAATTAATAAAGTATTTTTGAATCTTTCTATAAACATTGTTAAGTGGACTTGTAGTGATAGTCAATTAATACAAATGGACACAAATTGAAAGGAGGGTTGCGGATTGGTGACAGAAAATTCAGCTAAAGATTAAAATTGGCTAATAAACTTAAGTGCTAATCAAAATATTGTTAACTTAATGACTCTCTGATATTAATTTATGACATCTTGAAATAATTTAGTACAACTCAATTTTTTTAAAACTCTAAAAAAGCTTCCTTGATTGTGCATTTTGAAATTGACTTTAAATAATATTATTTTAATCAACAACGTTTAAACTAATTAAATTTTTGAAGGATCTTTGTTATTACTAATGACGACTAACTATCGTTATTCTTGCTAATTTCTTGACTTTTATTTTTCACTTTTGTAGTATATTCTTATATTATCAAATCATAAGTCTAGATAAATTTCGATGGAATTTTCAATTGAAACTCCTAAAAAAATAACATTTATTTAATTATGTTTTACGAGAATAAATTAAATTTTCACTTGAAATATGTGTAAATATGTGTGTGAATGTACATGAAATCAACTCCTATTACTAAAACTCCTATTACTAAATTGATTGAGAGGACATGAATTTTCCTTATTATATCAAAATGTTTGTTTGTAGGAAAATTTGATATATTATGTGTTTCTAAATTCAAATATCCTTTTTAAAAATGTTTTGGGATTTTCTAAAGGATCTATTCCTTTTTCTTATCTTGGTGTGCCACTCTTTTAAGCTCCTGGAAGGGTTTTTTACTCTTCTTTATGGGAAGAGTACGATTGATTAAAACAGTTGTGTAGAGTAGGTTGTTATATAGTTTTCACATTTACTCTTGGCCTATAGCTACATTAAAGATGCTTGATATGTGGCTTCAAAATTTCATTTGTATTTGTGATATTGACGAGAGAAAATTATTCACAGTATCCTCAACAAAAAAAAAAGGTGATCTCCTTTAGAGATGGGTGGCCTTTGAATTAGATCACTAAAGTTAATCAATAAGGTTGCAATTATGAAGCTAATTTGGTCTTTAGCCACTTCAGATGAGCCTTGGGCATTTTGTGCTATTCTAGATTTCTTAAGGTTGGTACTCATGGGGAATCCTATATCTTCTCTTCTATTTGGACAAGGATCAAGGATTTTTTTTGGATTGTTATGGAACATTCGATTTGGTTAGTTGGAGATCTTATTAACATCTACTTCTGGCTAGATAATTGGCTTGATGAACCGACAACGATCACTCTAAATATCCTAGAGTTGACTCGAAACTCATTCCAGCCCATGGTGAAGGGTTTAAATAGGAATAAATGTTGGGTGCTTCCTCAAGAGTTCACACTATCTTTTCCTAGCTAGCGGAAGACATTAAATTTGTTATTATTCCTTTAGAGGAGATCATAGATAAACCCATTTGGATCCCCTCAAATTTAGGAAACATGACTTTTAAATGAGTGTTTTCTTTCCTCCAAACTAACTTGCAGTCATTATCATGGCAAAAGATCTTACGGAGAAAAGGAATCTCGCCATCAAAATCCTTTTTGTTTTGGAGATGGATTCATGATTGTTCACCTACAGATGATAATTTGAACGTAGGGTTTTTTTTTCTTTTGCCTCTATTTGTTCTCATTGTGGAGCTAGTGTTGATAATGCAAAACAACTATTTCAGGAATATCCCTTAGCAATGAAGCTTTGGAACTAGCTTAGTCACTTATTGCAATGTAGCAAGTCTTTTTCTCCTGCTATGGACCTGTTTCATACTTGCTGCAATTCAATTAGCTCATAGGTCAATGATGTGCACATTAATTTCTTTAGTTGTACACATCATTTAGCTTATTTGGTATAATAGGAACCAAGCTAGGTTTGAAAGTGGCCCTTTTCAGTACGAGCACATTGTCCACAAAGTTATGTCTACTGCCTTAATCTCAGGCAACTACTCAAATGGGATGGATCAGTGCAACATTGATGGTGCAACAAATAGTTGTCTGGGGCCTTCAGCTAGTGGGGGAATTTTTCGTAATTCTAGGGGTGCTTTTTTGGGTTGTTTCTCTCACTCTTTGGATATTTCAATTGTTTTTCATACTGAGTTGCAAGTTGCATTTTTAGCTATTGAAATAGCACAAGGCAAAGGTCCGGATCAATTATGGTTGAAATGTGACTCATTGTCATTGGCACAAGTTTTCAAATCTCATCTCCTGGTGCCGTGGAGGTTTCAAAATAGATGGATTAATTGTTTGTCATATACTAAGTGAATATCTTTCCATAACTCCCATATTTGTGTGAACGAAATTATTGTACGGATAGATAGCAAATCGTGGTTTACATGCACAAGGTATCATATGGTGGGATATAGTCCAAAGCTTTTATTGCTGATACTTCTGTTCGAGATAAGTTGAATATGCCTAATTATAGGTTTTGTTATTTTTTTTATTTGCATGGATTTGGTTTTATGTCCTCCTATGTTTGTTGTTATTTCCTTTTTTGATGAACAAATTTGGTTTGCGGGCATATGATTGATTGGCCCATATGGTGCTGACATAATTAGAATGATAGGGTTTTATCATTGATGTGCCATCATTTTCTTCTATTTTCTAAACCCTTTTTGCACCATTTTAATTATTGATTGGTCTTAATTGTCAATTAATTAGGCAGTTTTATTATTTGGGCTCATTTAGCTAATTTGATGTTTTTAATCTAATTTCAGGAATTAATGAAACATTGGGCTTAATCCGGATTTTGGTTGTGGACTTGAAGAGGGCAAATAAAGAAGCGCTTACCTTAGTTAATTTCAAATTAGGAAATTTCGCAATTTTATTTTATGTTGTTCAGTGTTTATTTCGTTTTGGGCCAGAGTATTGTAATAGGGCCCTGTGACTTTGAGTGACTCTTTTTAAATAGCTGCCTTGGGATTCGTGCAGGGCATTCTATTCTGTTATGCTATTCATTATTCAGAGCTTGGTTTTAGGGTTTTCGTTTTTCTGTTTTGACGTTTCTGAGTTCGTAATGCAATTTTACGTTTTCTGCTTCTAATTACAATTTCGTTCTTGTTTCTTCTTCTACTCTCATTTACGTTTCTGTTCCACTTTACATTTCTGTTCGTTTACGTTTCTGTTCATTTACGTTTCCGTTCATTTACGTTTCTGCTTCATGTTTCAATTGCGTTCTCTGTTTAAATCCATGGAAGGCTAGATTTTCTGGTGTTGTTTCCTTTTGAGGACGAAGCCCAACTCTCTTTGAGGTTTCGCTTGTAATGTGGTTTCCTGGCAGTTCTCCCTTCACCAGTATCCCAAATTCGTGAATATTAATCAGTGCACGCTTCGTGTTCGATTAATTGCCTCTGAGCCTAACTTGCGTTCATGCTTAATGGACGAAGGGCTAACTGGTGTATGTGGTGCCTAATCACGTATTGAAAACCCTAAGTTGATTTTCGCTTAGTAAATTGAAATAGGGTTGGATTAAGTGGTTGACTGTTAGGGACGAATTCTCTAACCCAGGATAAGAGAATGGCTTCTGAATCAGAGGAAACAACCCGTTTTTAATATTAGTAGTTTCGAATTTCAGTTTACTTGTTCTGCTATTTAATCACAAAACAAACAACCCCCCCCCCAATCGTTACTGTTACTGCAAGTATATTATGAACATTTGGTTTGTCACTGCTCGTTGGGAAACGACCTAGGATCACTTCCTAGTTACTGCATTTTCATGTTTATTTGATTCGGGTACGGCCTCGATCAATCATGATGCTTTTGCAATCCTTTGCTTAAAAAAAATCCTCTTTTAAATTGATTTTTGAATATGATAGTAAAAATATGTATCTATATTCTTTTAATATATCGTCATTGTCATCATCCTTATTATGCTCCTAATGACCTATAATGTTGAGCTTTTCTTGTTAAAAAGTAAGAGAAAGTGTTCAAGCATATAACCAAATGTATGACAAAATTATAATTATAAGTATAAAAGGACAACTAATTAAAAAATATGTTATTTAGAAATACCTAAAGAATTAGTTTGTGGGTTCAATTTGAAATTTGTTCATAAAAAAACCATGTTTAGAGCAAAATGCATAATACTCCTTTAAACAATCGGACATTTGAATATCAATTGAAAGGGAAAAAATTATGTCGTCTCTATTGTCTTTTGTTCATTCCTCTTGTATGCGCCATACGATGGAATATAAAAAGAAAAGAAAAAGAACTCCATATTGAGATATGGACAAAAGGAGTGTTGATGTTTATGTTGTCATGAACCAACTATCACAAAATAAAATAAAGCACTAAGTGAAGGGACATGAATAATTTAAAATTACATTTTTAATATCATTGTGGTAGTTCCTCTGCCAAATAGATGTAGAAATGTCCCATAGCTCCAGTACGAAACTCATTTTTATATCTAGATTCTAGAGTCAAAATTTCACCATCATGAATCTTGATTGAACCCGGTTGTGGATAACAAACAGACATTCCAATGAGATAACCTTTCTCATTTCCAGCCTCTTTTCCTGTTCCATATTTTGGTGTTGATGTACATAAAGTCCTTCCATCCTAAATGGTAGGAGAACATAAATTTTAGAGTTGAAGATGCATTGTTATATATGACCTTTTACAATGATATGGAATTAGAAAATTTATTGAATAAAAAGTCATTCACAAAAAGTTTCACAAGATTAATACGTAACTAATAACAAATGGTTTATAAGAATGGCGAAAAATATTGTTCATCACCTGTCCATATAAAGTTGCATTTACAACACCTGAATGCATATGAGCAGTGCCATAAATTAGATAACCTCCTTTTTCCATTGGGATGTTTGCTTTTTGGACATGAGGAGAATCACCACCACCACCAGTTGCTGGAATGGTATACTCTGCCTACAAGGAATTAAGATTTACTTTTGTTCACTCACTCTAATAAGATTGAAAAGTATATTGTTTTATCATAAAGTACTGTCTTGAAAAACATATCTACCAGACAATCATGAAGTATTTTGGAACCATTTGACCTCACTTTGTCGGTGGAATCAAGTATGTAAACCTTAACTGGTATTTGGTATATGTTCCAATCAACCCAACTAATTTTGTATCTTAAGGAAACCATTCTCCTTGAACCTTGAAAACCCTCTATTTGCTTGCATTGTAAGTTGTCCTGACAACAAAATAGACCTCCTTTATAATTTGTAGTCAATTTTTGGTTATGTATATCCCTTGTGACATTATAAAAGTCCTTCGGGAGATTCATCTGGTCACATCTACATTGAGTGCAAGCTTTCTTATCTTGTGCACCACGTGTATCAATGACCATGATGTTGAGCAACCATTTCTCCTCATATCCATTTTTAATTTTTGTTGGATTACCTTGTTCTATACCAAAAGGATCAGGAATTTTTGAGGTTGTTCCTCGTGATTCTACTCCAAATCCCCAATAATGTGGAAGAATGCCACCATTACATGTGCCTTCGTTTCTTTGGAAAAAAGCATCCTCAGGACGACGAAGCTTAGGATTAGGTGACATGGTAATATTTTGGTGGTACTTTATTGCAAACCAATGATGAAGGTAAGTTTCATACGAAGGTATAGAGTTCCCTTCTTGGTCAACTAGTTCCGCATCAAAACTCTTAATTCCAACATGACCTTTTGGAAACTTTATATTCTCAAATGTTTTTGTTGCAATTGATCCGGGTCCCATTTCAAAACTCCCTATTACAAAAATAGCTGTCTTGATATGATTTTCAGGCTTTTGATATAGTGAATATGATGCACTTGGTAGCAACAATAGTATTGAGAATGAAAGTATCATTGCATTAGAGATAAACTCCATGTTAACCTGAACATAAACAAGTAGTGTCACAAAATTAGTGATGAATTGTCTATGATGTTATTCTTTTAAGGTACGCTCAATTAGATATAATTCAAACACATGATTAAAAGATTAGGTAGATTGATAAGTAAGTTTGAAAAAAAAGTATATTGCTTACCATATGAGAAGAAGACAAAGGATTGATCATGATGAAGATTTGGTCTTTGTTGAAAATTAAAGCAATTGTTTAGATAAATTGGTGTACATACGATGGTCATGTTTGGTGCTTTTATAATAGAAGATTTTGTGGCAATATAACTGGCATAACTAAATGTAGATTTAATACACACGTAAAATGTTTATTTCCTTTTGTCGCTAAAGCATGTGTTTGCAATCTACAGGTAATGGTTTGAACAAAATTTATTAATAAATGTTAGTGACTTTTATGAAACTACAAATCATTAAGCAACTGTTTAGATCTATTTATGGGTACAATAATTGGTGTCAATTGATACTTTAAGTAAGAATTAGTTTCTATAATAATTTCAATCCCTCTTCATGGTAAACTTTTGTGTTTAGTTTTCTGTTTCTTTTAATTATAAATCCAAAGGTGGGGGAATGTGTATACATTACTTATTAACCAACAAATTAAACTCCTTTAAAGCACGTAATTAGTTATCTCACAATATTATGCAATGTCTTTTTAATGCCAAATAAATTTAAAATACTTTTTGTTTTTATGATATGATTTACAAAATCAACATGTTAGGATTGTCTCTTTTAAAGAATGAAACAAAATAAATGTGCTTCTTCATATGAATACAAGTTTGCTTCCACGTTCAATCAAATATTTTTGGTGATTACTTTTCTGTTTTTTTTTTTCAAAAGAAATGGAAAATACACATCTAACATTGAAAAATATTTTATTCATTAAAATTTTCACTAACATATCTACTTGTAAGAATACATAATTTGGAAAATGAGATTCTCACTCTCCCCATTTTCTCTATTAGATATTCTCAATATTTCAGCTCTTTTTCTTTTCAATATCTTTATCTCTAAATTGAATTTCAATATTAAATTTTCAATAATTACAAGTAATCTTATATTGCAATTTAAATCCCAAACTTAACCCATATAATTAAATATGTTTATTGCAATTTTCTGAATACAATATAACTTATATTAGAAAATATTTACTTATTTTAAATTTTAATTATACATAAATAAGCATTTATGTTATATAATATTGGAGCTAGATTCCCAATTTTGAATTAAACAATAACCCTAATTTAGTTAATTTGAAATTTCAAAATATGTTTATTAAATAACAATTAAAATTTACTAAAATTATTTATAATATATTTTTACCATGAGCACTTAGATTTTTGTGATAAAAAATTGTGACATCCTTTAACATGAAAATTTTTGTGTGTTATTATTGATATTATTATAATTAATCTCACCGTTTCAAAATAGTATTCTTTTTAGGTTTATTTTTTCAAAATAGTAATTCTTTTGACTTTATCGAGCTATTTTTTTATAATACTCTTATATCTAGTTAAGAAGATTAATAAATACTTGCCTTAAAAAAAACACATTTGTCATAAAAATATGTTGGTCGAGGCCAAAAGGATAGAATATATTTGTTATTGGTAGATAGTGAGACAATTAATGCCAATAGTAGTTGAAAAACTAAGGATATTTTTGTCTAAATTTTTATAATTGAATGTTTTCTAATATGTATGCATGACTTGAAAAGACTATTATTTTAAAATAGATGGAGTGTATATTATATTATATAACATATATTACTCAAAAATAATTATGTATTTGATGATACAATTCCTAAACTTAATGAAAATATTTTTTCCAACGAATATTATAGTCCCTCCATCCCCTTTTTTAAGAGATTATTTAGATATTTCCTTATTCATTTTCATATGACTCTGTTCTAATTGGTCGTTGCATGAATTATATTTTATCAAAATAACCTTAATTATTTTGGTGCATGTATCATAAATGCTACCAGTTGTCTCTTTCTCTCTCTTATGATTGAAAAAAGAAAGAGTTTAATTTTAAGAATTAAAAGACCACTACTAATATTCTCTCTCCATATACATTAATTATTAAAGGGTTTCTTAAAAATAATGTTACAATTACAGACTAATTTATTGCTTAAAATTAAATTAACCAACTTTCTTAAAATGCATAAAATAGTTGATGTTTTATAATTAGTATGATTACCTATGTAATGTAACATTGTGATTTTTCTAATTCATGATAAAGTGATTGAAAATAATTATAAGAGCGAGTTTAATTTAATTTTAAAAAATAATTAATAAATATGTGAAATTTTTGTGTGTAAGATTCAATAGAAAATTTTATTAGAAACAAAATTGAGTTATACACTACCAGTTTAAGAATACGTAACAGTGAGAACCATTAAAAATAAAAAAAAATGATTAGCACTTGTTTTACGGACAAAGAAAAAACACAGAAAATGTGGCATTTGCGACATTCAATTTCATTCACTTGATTTTATAATAAATGTATTACAAGAGGTGTTCTATGCAAATAGTGTAAAAATATACATACACTGATCTAAACATGCAAATAAATTTAAATAGCATATTTAGATCAAACAGTGGAAATTAAAAGGAATTACAAGCGTACCTCCAGCCATTGCAAATCGAACGGGAAGCGGCTCACACACGAATCTGAAAGACAGTTTTGTTCTTCCAGACCCTTACTCACTCTGAATAGATGGTGTAATTTTTTCTGAATAGAGAAGTGGGTTTGGTGATACAAAACTGAGAGCACTCCATCCTATTTATAGAGTCTGTCCATCATAGAGCTCTCTCAACTTGTTATCAGAACGTGAGATAGGAAGTTATCAGACGTGAGATAAGAAGTTATCAGTACGTGAGATGATGGGTACGTGATTTGTTACTGAAAGTGGTTGCAAATATATTTTGCAAAGATATGGGATGAATGTGGATGGAAAATGGACCAGATTCAAAATAACTAATTTTTTCAAAAATAATAAAATTTAATTAATTAAAAGAACGTGGAGGTGAACGTGCACTTCCAACATTCTCCCACTTGGTCCATTTAACCCAACATCAACCGTAACAAGAAACATAATATATGAGTCATGGCGATAGGTCCTCTGATGATGAGTAGTATCTTCCATGTACCACAATATATCAAGTCTCTCAACACTAGCTCTCAACTTAATGAATAAACCATATGTTTATTCTATATCTAAACCGAATGATTTTTCTCGAAATAAATAAATATGTGCACAAAACGATATGAGAAAATATCTAACTGAATAAGAGTTTCATTGAAAATAACAAATGTACGTACAATGAAATTACATCATGGAACCAAGTCCCATTCGTACTACATGATCCTTAAAATTCTTTGGTGGCATGCCTTTAGTTAAAGGATCAGCAATCATTAACTCAGTGTTGACGTGTTCAATGACCACTTTCTTTTCTTTAACACGTTCTCTTATGGCTAAGTACTTGATGTCGATGTGCTTACTTCGACTTCCACTTTTGTTATTTTTAGCCATAAACACCGCAGCAAAGTTGTCACAATACAACTTTAATGGCCTAGAAATAGAGTCCACAACTCTAAGGCCAGATATGAAACTCTTCAACCATACACCATGCGAGGTAGCCTCAAAACAAGAAATGAACTCAGCCTCCATAGTGGAAGTAGCAGTCAAGGTTTGTTTGGCACTTCTCCATGATACAGCTCCACTGGCTAACATAAAAATATAACCAGATGTTGATCTTCGTGAATCAACGCAACCAGCAAAGTCTGAGTCGGAGTAGCCAATCACTTCCAGACAATCAGTTTGTCTGTACATGAGCATGCAATCTTTTGTTCCTTGAAGATATCTCATCACTTTCTTTGCAGCTTTCCAGTGGTCAATACCTGGATTACTTTGATATCTTCCCAAAACTCCAACAGCGAATGCAATATCAGGTCTAGTGCAAACCTGAGCATACATAAGGCTTCCAACTGCTGAAGCATATGGAATATTTTTCATGTGTTCCCGCTCAAAATCATTTTTGGGGCATTGACTCAAAGCAAGTTTGTCACCCTTCACAATGGGAGCTACACTTGGTGAACAATCTTTCATATTAAATCTCTCTAAAACTTTGTTGATATAGGTTTCTTGAGACAAGCCTAAAATGCCTCGAGATCTTTCTCTATGGATCTTTATGCCTATGACATAAGATGCCTCTCCCATATCCTTCATATCAAAGTTCTTTGAGAGAAATTGTTTCACCTCATATAGCATACCCTTATCATTAGTCGCAAGCAGAATGTCATCTACGTATAATACAAGGAAACAAATCTTACTCCCACTGACCTTCTGGTATATACAGTGATCCATGACATTCTCTTCAAAGCTAAATGAAGAAATGACCTCATGAAATTTTAAATACCATTGGCGGGAGGCTTGTTTCAATCCATAGATGGACTTATTAAGCTTGCAGACTAAGTGCTCACCAACACTAGATAAGAATCCCTCAGGTTGTTTCATGTAAACCTCTTCTTCTAGATCACCACTCAGGAACGCCGTTTTCACATCCATTTGATGCAGCTCAAGATCAAAATGAGCTACTAATGCCAGAATTACTCGAAGAGAGTCTTTCTTAGATACAGGGGAAAAGGTCTCTCTGTAATCGATTCCTTCTCTTTGAGTGAATCCTTTAGCAACAAGTCTTGCCTTATGTCTCTCAATGTTGCCTTCTGAGTCTTTCTTTGTTTTGAAGACCCATCTACATCCGATGGCTTTTACACCAACAGGCAACTCAACGAGATCCCAAACATGGTTAGATGCCATAGAATCCATCTTATCCCTTATAGCATTATACCACAAATTTGATTCCTTTGAACTCATGGCTTGTGAAAACGTCTCAGGATCATTTTCGGCTCCAATGTTGTAGTCTGATTCTTGTAGGTACACTACATAATCACTAGGAATTGCTGTCTTTTTTATTCTAGTAGATCTTCTTAATGTTGTTTGGTCATCTTGCTGAGGAACTTGTTCAACTGGTTCTTCACCAGTTTGTTCAATATCATCATGTTGTTCCTCACAAACAACTCGATCTACATGATCACTTTCAACAGCTTGTGGAACTTCAATCACTGGTGGTCTAACACCCATTTTAACTTGAGGGGTGGGAATGACTACCAACCTATTACTTGTCCCAGAAGGTTCAGCTTCACAGTGATCCCTTTCAGAAGAAATGTTCTGAAATTGATCACTCCCACTGATCAAGTCATTTTCAAGAAACTTTGCATTCCTTGATTCCACAATCCTAGTGTTGTGGGATGGACAATAGAACCTATACCCTTTAGACCTTTCAGCATATCCAATGAAATACCCAGTAATAGTCTTAGGGTCTAGTTTCTTCTCTTGTGGATTATAGATTCTTACTTCAGACGGGCATCCCCAAACGCGTATATGTCGCAAACTTGGTTTCCAACCCTTGAATAATTCAAAAGGTGTCTTTGAGACAGCCTTGGTTGGAACTCGGTTTAATATATACGCAGCCGTCTTAAGAGCATCAATCCACAAAAATTGAGGAAGCTTTACATTACTCCTCATGCTTCTCACCATGTCTAATAAGGTTCGATTTCTTCGTTCTGCCACACCATTCTGATCCGGAGAACCAGGCATAGTGTATTGGGCAACAATCCCATGTTCTTGAAGAAATTTCGCAAATGAACCTGGTGCTTGTCCATCCTCTGTGTATCTACCATAGTACTCCCCACCTCTATCTGATCTCACGATCTTAATTTGTTTTCCACATTGTTTCTCAACTTCAGCCTTAAAAACTTTAAAGGCATCTAAAGCTTCATTCTTAGAATGAAGTAAGTAGAGATACATATATCGTGAATAATCATCTATAAAGGTTATGAAGTATTTCGGACTATTTGCATCCATGTCTGGACAACATATGTCTGTATGTATGATTTCTAATAAATTAGAACTCCTCTTTGCACCCTTTTTAGACTTGTTAGTTTGCTTACCCTTAATGCAATCTACACAAGTCTCAAAATCAGCGAAATCCAAAGTACTAAGTACTCCTTCATTTACTAATCGCTTGATTCTTTCAATAGAGATATGTCCTAATCTCCGGTGCCACAACATAGAGGATTCTTCATTCACAATACATCGTTTTAACCCAACAGAAACGTGCATAGAAGTAGCGTCATTTTGCAATTCAATCGAATAAAGACCATCAACCAATTGACCACAACCAATAATTTCAGATTTATTTAGTAAATTAAAACCAAAGTCTGTAAAATTAAAATAAAATTCCAAAGGTGCAAGTTTAGAAACAGAAATTAAGTTTTTACAGAAACTAGGAACATAAAAAACTTTCTCCAAATGTAATTTAAAGCCACTACTTAAGACTAAGACGCACGTTCCAATGGCCTCTACATGTGAGCTCATCCTACTCCCTGAGTAGATGCACTGCTCACTTCCCACTGGCTTCCTTAGGCTTTCCATACCCTGCAAGGTATTAGAAACATGGATTGTAGAACCAGAGTCAATCCACCATGTATTATGATTCACATTAATCATATTAGATTCATAACAAACAAAGGCAAATGGTGTACCTTTCTTCTCAAACCAACTTTTAAATTTGGGGCAGTCCTTCTTCATGTGTCCTTTCTTTTTACAGAAGAAACACTTTGACTCCTTTTTAATTGTTGGTTGAGTCGAAATCTTTCCTTTATTGGTGCCTACAGACTTCTTCCTATCCTTTCCAGAATTAGAAGTAGTCAAATTTACCTTCTCACCCTCTTCCATTATCAATCTCTCCTCTTCTTGAACACACATGGTCATCAATTCATTAATAGACCATTTATCCTTATGTGTGTTGTAGGAGATTTTGAAGGGTGTATACTGTTGAGGTAGGGTGCACAAAATGAAATGTACCAGGAAGGATTCAGACATGGTAACTTCCAAGGTTTTCAACTGAGCCACTATGTCCCTTAAGCGCATGATATGTTCACGCACACCTCTCGTTCCAGTAAGCTTAATGGAAGAGAATTGCATAATGAGTGTGCTAGCAAGTGACTTCTCAGAGGTTGTAAACTGTTCATCAATGGCTTTCAACAGATCTCTGACCTTATCATACTGGTCAACTGAACCCCGGATACTAGCGGATATGTTGGTTTTTATGAACATACCGGAGAGACGATTAGATCTCTCCCACTTTTCATAAAGATCAACAGCATCAGGTTCGCTAGTTTCAGTAATAGCCGGTGGCTCATCCTTCCTTATAGCATAGTCAATATCCATCCAGCCCAAATGAAGGAGAACTCTTTCCTTCCAAACCTTATAATTATCACCTTTCAAAATGGGAAGGTCACAAGAAATATTCATAGATTGTGAAACTGCAAACAAACACACATGCTCATTAAGAAAATTTGAGACTAAACAAATGTCATGTTTTGCCAATGCAAATCATGTCTCAATATATGAATCTAGTGACACAAAACTTGCCTGTGGGCTAAAGTCCTACTCAATTAGATTCATCATGCAACTTTATGATAAAACTATTAAATCATGTTCTTTTCCTTAATTCCTGTGGGTAAATTAAGAAATATAATTTAATATTTTATCCTAATTAATCATACAAATATAACAAAATTTCTGTGGGTAGATTTCATCACATTACATATGATTGATCACAATTAATATTTCTAATGTGATTATAAATTTAGTATATAATTTTACTCAATTAAAGATGCTGTGGCTATTCTCTAATTTAATAAAATTATATTAATCACTTAACATTAAAAAATAATCCTTGCATAAACATACTTAATAATGCAAATGTGCTCAATATTGAATCATAAAAATTACATGTATACCAATTCAAAATAACATTGCACGTATATTCATTAAACATGTAATAAACTTTAAAGGATTAAATCCAATGCATACCAGTATTTAACATAATATTGCATGTTCAAGATAACTTAAGAGACAAACAATTTTTAAACAGTTTGTGCATAAATGATTTATCCTTCAGAAGTTATAAATACACGTGAACTGCAGTTAATAAACAATTAAATTGCAGTAGCTTAGCGGCAAAGGGAGTCCTTTCATGCTTGTAGGGTGAGGGTTCGAAACCAGCATAAGGCATTTTCGTTTCATTTATACTTCCTTTTAATTAATTAAAACGAAAACAAACAACAAAAGGCAGCAACGAGATTCGAACCCAGAACAATGAGGTAATACACATCACATCTATCACTAGACCAAGTCGTGCTTTGTTTAATATTGTTAATTTAAAATGTATATTAACAATTCCAACACAGTAAACAAAACCCACAAGACTTCGTCTTCAACCTCCAGCAGTGGTAAAAAAAAAAAAATATTATTACCTCAATTTCGAAAAACCCACACATTATATGCATTTTAGACACCCAAAAATACGTTTTAAATCATAGAAAAATTAGAAAACTCACATCATTCCTAATTTTGATGTTATTTTGAATTAAGGAGGCTTAAAACATAACACCCATATACTCAGAAAATAAACTCCACATAGAAATGACCCAATAAGCAAGACAGAGGTACAAATAGGCTCTAATACCAAATGTAAAAATATACATACACTGATCTAAACATGCAAATAAATTTAAATAGCATATTTAGATCAAACAGCGGAAATTAAAAGGAATTACAAGCGTACCTCCAGCCATTGCAAATCGAACGGGAAGCGGCTCACACACGAACCTGAAAGACAGTTTTGTTCTTCCAGACCCTTACTCTGAATAGATGGTGTAATTTTTTCTGAATAGAGAAGTGGGTTTGGTGATACAAAACTGAGAGCACCCCATCCTATTTATAGAGTCTGTCCATCACAGAGCTCTCTCAACTTGTTATCAGAACGTGAGATAGGAAGTTATCAGACGTGAGATAAGAAGTTATCAGTACGTGAGATGATGGGTACGTGATTTGTTACTGAAAGTGGTTGCAAATATATTTTGCAAAGATATGGGATGAATGTGGATGGAAAATGGACCAGATTCAAAATAACTAATTTTTTCAAAAATAATAAAATTTAATTAATTAAAAGAACGTGGAGGTGAACGTGCACTTCCAACAAATAGATGTAATAAAAATATTATAACTTTATTGCTAAGAGACAAAAATTAGATGGTGCAATAAAAGAGATGTCACCATGCAACATGTGTACAATTGTTTGATGTCGTCATGATAGTCCATGTGCAATGTGGAGCAACTTGCAAGGGAGGTGTAGGTGTAAATGTTTTAGGCAATGATAGATTTCTTATATAGAAGTAAACTATATACATATATATATATACATACATACATATATATATATATATACATACATACATATATATATATATATATATTTATTTATTTAGGCTTATAAATTACTGAAGCAAAACACATCCTCTTACTTATTCTTCTATTATTTTGTTATGTACGGTGAAATCCGCAGTACCTCTTCTCCTTCATATTTCTTCTCCTTTCACTTCTCAAAATACATACACTTCCAATTTCATAATTATAATTTCAAGGAGTCTTCAAAAGCTAAAAACATGTAATTCTTTTCTTCGCTTGATCTATACTATTGGTAAGTTATTCTTAATCTTTCTCTTCCCTTTCCCTTATCAAATTTGGACATTTTTCTTTCTCCTAACGATTTCTATTTTCTATGTTGTTCATGGGAATGGTTTGTTGTTAAATTAATGATTATTTATTCAAGACCCTGTCAAAAGTGATAAATTTCTTCACCTATCACTCATCTAAACCTCTATCTTTTAGCCTCTCTTTGAGGTAAGGGAGCTGACTCTTTGTTTGTTTCCTTTACATTGGTTGCTTAGTATAAATAGGTAAATATTGAGTGTTGTTGTTTTGGTGATAAAAGATATGATCTTAATATGTTTTCGCAAGGAAAAAGAGAAAAAGAAAATGCATACTGGAGTTGGTGAGATCATTATGCGCATAGGGAAAAAAATTAGCGTGAAGTTTGGATCTTATGATACCCGAAATGGAAGCTAAGCTATAAAAGTCTATACATGCTTATTGTTTTTACATGTTAAAGTAGAAAGATTATTCTAGATATATATTATGCCTATTCTTGCAAACTTATAAAGTACCAACCATGAATCATTTGAGATTTTGATATCATTGTATGAGGAGTAGAATTGTGAGCCATATAGGGACTGTTTCAGTCCCATTGAATGGGTTCAAAACAGATAATGAAGTTAGAAGGAATAAAATACTTAACTTTCGATAGGTAGATACAGAAAAAAGAAATTAAACTAAGAAGTCAAGTTTAGATATTATGATAAAGAAAAAGAATTTAAACTGAGAACTTAAGTTTAGATATTAAGGTAATTATTTGAATGAATTATAAACGGTATAAAAATAAAAATAAATAAATAAATAAATTGTCTAAAAACTTATTCTTAAAGAGTGTGCAACCGTTACACAACATCACTCTGCCTTAGGCACTATAAGAAGAAAAAGTAAAAGAAAACTGAATTTTTTTCTCTCTAAATAGAATGATGATAATTACCATTAAATAATAAGTTTAACAATTGGGAAAATAGGAATCGTGCTCAAAA
The DNA here is from genome assembly GCF_004193775.1 of Glycine soja. Taxonomy (NCBI): domain Eukaryota; kingdom Viridiplantae; phylum Streptophyta; class Magnoliopsida; order Fabales; family Fabaceae; genus Glycine; species Glycine soja. The sequence goes on from NC_041002.1 coordinate 42,043,194, forward strand.
TAGATAGGCATATTCTTTAAAGTTTCAAACGTTTCATTTTATGATAGCTCTTTTTTGTGACTATATAGGAAAAAGGAGAACTTTGTAAGTAAGAATAGTCCTAATAAAATCTAGAGAAAGTGACTGGATATGTTATAGGAAAAGAAATTATTATTCACAAAGATGTGAATTATGTATTTAAAATATTCTAGAATAGTCTAGAATAGGCTTTAAAAAAATGGCGAAGTAAATTAATTTAATTATCATTTTTAAGTTTCCTTTTAATGGATTTTTTTAATATTTAATTAATAAATCCATTAGTAGATTATTTGACATTTTAAATTCTTAAGCAACGTAGATAATATAATAATTTTAGGATTTAACATCCTTGATGAATAAGATAATAATTAGTAGTTGTCTCTTAGACAAAAACATATTAGCATATATTGTTCAACATTTTTAGTAGTGTAAAAAATGTGAGACATTGGTATCCTACGAGGAATGCCTACGAAGCATTGAGAAGGCTAGTGGTGGTACCATTGGTATCCTTGAGGATATACAGATGTGTGAATTCACATGAAGCTGGAGCCGTTACAAACTCCATGTTGTGGTGGTGACCCCCACATACATATTTCCTAACGAAGCCCCATTTGCTCTGAGATCATGTCTAGTGTCACCCCAATGGTTTTTCTTGGACGTGTGTCATTTTGCGGATTCGCCCTGTTGTTGCTGCTGCACCATGCTTAAGAGACACGTCAAACGGATTCGTCCACATGTTGGAGATCTCCATGGAGTTGAGTCTACATATATGGCATAACTATTATTGTAGAAGTATATGCTTTATAAACTTGTCTATTGTCTTTATTGAATATTAAGGTTTCATATTTTAGATGTATGAATTATTAAGTGTAGGTTTTCATAATTTTATGAGCATACCCACTACTTGAAAATAGGATTTTAACATCGATTATTAACGACTTTCAACATCGGTTATCAACCGATGTTGAAAGTACCAATGTTGAAAGTAATATCGTTAACATCGGTTTTCCAAAACCGATGTTGAGATAAAAATGACAACGGTTTTTGCAAAAATCAATATTGTATTTGTATATTAACATCTGTTTTCGTAAAAACGATTTTGGTTGTCATCCAACAACATCAGTTTTTACTAAAAATCAATGTTGTTTTCTGATAACCAACATCGGCTTTTGGTAAAAGTTGATGTTGTATGTTCAACAATAACATCGATTTTATAGAAACTGATGTTGTGAGTGCATGTTAACATCGGTTTTTGGGAAAATTGATGTTGTTTGTAAACATCAACATCAGTTTTTAGTAAAAATCGTTGTTTTTTTTTAGATTTTTTTCAATGTGTTTACTATTTTTTTAGTTACCCCAAATTAACCTGCAAATTTAAAAGCAGAACCACAGCAGATAATTTTTAGTCTGTTTTCAAACAATTTTTAGCAGAAATTCCTTAAAAATTGAATATTTCCTATGAATTAAAAAATATTTAATGTGCATATAACATGAATTGTAAAAAATGTAAATAAGTACACTACAATTGCAAAACTACTTACACACTAATTGTTTCATTTTTAACTTTCAAATAGTAGCTTGTCTGTTGGATGCGAAGCACCTCCAATCTCTTTGGTTTCAATGGTCTAGCATCATTGAAATATGACATGATATAATAAAACATAAGTTAATAATATATAATATCAATTATAACAAAATCAAATACATTTGAATTAAACAATTATCGTTTTCCAATTATTATTGAAACTTCCTAAGATTATAGTTGACATCTGATGCATGACGTAATACCCACACGCAATACTTCCTTTTTGTCTATTACACTAAATACATTATGAAATTTAGATATTCAATGTTTATTTCAAATTAGTCTACACAATATTAAAATATAACTAGAAGCATTGTTTAAATGACTTACTTTAACAACAATCCACCTAGCAATAGCCTTGGATTTACTTTGTGGAGTATCGTCCAAACCAGATGACAACATTTTCCTGTGTGCTGACACGAGTAGTTGAACGACCATCCTCAGGCTCAGGAGGTAGTGCGAGTACCTGTGATTGCATCTACGATTGAAACTGGGATTGCATCTGGCTAAAGGACAACATTACTTGTCGAGTCACTTTTTCTGTGATCGACTCCTCCAGCTGGTCCCTGATTTCTTGCCTCAACTGCTCCACGTCTTTCGGAGCCATGGACGAAGACGTGTGGGAGGTCCTTGGAGCCGGTCCAAAGTATAGTTTGATCGTGACATCGTCTCCAGCAGCACGCACACGACCAGGGTGTTTTGGTTGGCCAATCACAATAGTCAGTACATCTTAACGTCCATGGGCGACAATGGAATCCTGTGAAGCCTGCTCCTCCATGGAATCCTATAAGGAACACATTTATTTGTTTACTCAATCAAACAATAAACATAAATAATTGCAATTTACAATTGAAAGTGACTTACAATCTTACAAATGGACACAAATTGAAAGGAGGGTTGCAGATTGGTGACAGAAAATTCAGCTAAAGATGAAAATTGGCTAATAAACTTAATTAAGTGCTAATCACAATATTGTTTACTTAATGACTCGCTGATATTAATTTATGACATCTAGAAATAATTTAGTACAATTCAATTTTTTTAAAACTCTAAAAAAGCTTCCTTGATTGTGCATTTTGAAATTGAATTTAAATAATATTATTTTAAGCAACGACGTTTAAACTAATTAAATTTTTGAAGGATCTTTGTTATAACTAATGACGACTAACTATCATTATTCTTGCTAATTTCTTGACTTTTATTTTTCACTTTTGTAGTATATTATTATATTATCAAATCATAAGTCTAGATAAATTTCGATGGAATTTTCAATTGAAACTCCTAAAAAAATAACATTTATTTAATTATGTTTTACGAGAATAAATTTAATTTTCACCTGAAATATGTGTAAATATGTGTGTGTACATACATAAAATCAACTCCTATTACTAAATTGATTGTGAGGACATGAATTTTCCTTATTATATCAAAATGTTTGTTTGTAGGAAAATTTTATATATTATGTGTTTCTAAATTCAAATATCCTTTTTAAAAATGTTTTGGGATTTTCTAAAGGATCTATTCCTTTTTCTTATCATGGTGTGCCCCTCTTTTAATTTCCTGGAAGGGTTCTTTACTCTTCTTTATGGGAAGAGTACGATTGATTAAAACAGTTGTGTAGAGTAGGTTGTTATATAGTTTTCACATTTACTCTTGGCCTATAGCTACATTGAAGATCCTTGATATGTGGCTTCAAAATAGATGTAAAAATGTCATTGTGGTAGTTCCTCTGCCAAATAGATGTTGAAATGTCCCATAGCTCCAGTACGAAACTCATTTTTATATCTAGATTCTAGAGTCAAAATTTCACCATCATGAATCTTGATTGAACCCGGTTGTGGATAACAAATAGACATTCCAATGAGATTACCTTTCTCATTTCTAGCCTTTTTTCCTGTTCCATATTTTGCTGTTGATGTACATAAAGTCCTTCCATCCTCAATGGTAGGAGAACATAAATTTTAGAGTTAAAGATGCATTGTTATATATGACTTTTTACAATGATATGGAATTAGAAAATTTATTGAATAAAAAGTCATTCACAAAAAGTTTCACAAAATTAATACGTAACTAATAACAAATGGTTTATAAGAATGGCGAAAAATACTGTTCATCACCTGTCCATATAAAGTTGCATTTACAACACCTGAATGCATATGAGTAGTGCCATAAATTAGATAACCTCCTTTTTCCATTGGGATGTTTGCTTTTTGGACATGAGGAGTATCACCACCACCACCCGTTGCTGGAATGGTATACTCTGCCTGCAAGGAATTAAGATTTACTTTTGTTCACTCACTCTAATAAGATTGAAAAGTATATTGTTTTATAATAAAGTACTGTCTTGAAAAACTTATCTACCAGACAATCATGAAGTATTTTGGAACCATTTGACCTCACTTTGTCGGTGGAATCAAGTATGTAAACCTTAACTGGTATTTGGTATATGTCCCAATCAACCCAACTAATTTTGTATCTTAAGGAAACCATTCTCCTTGAACCTTGAAAACCCTCTACTTGCTTGCATTGTAAGTTGTCCTGACAACAAAAGAGACCTCCTTTATAATTTGTAGTCAATTTTTGGTTATGTATATCCCTTGTGACATTATAAAAGTCCTTCGGGAGATTCATATGGTCACATCTACATTGAGTGCAAGCTTTCTTATCTTGTGCACCATGTGTATCAATGACCATGGTGTTGAGCAACCATTTCTCCTCATATCTATTTTTTTATAATACTCTTATATCTAGTTAAGAAGATTAATAAATACATGTCGTAAAAAAAACACATTTGTCATAAAAATATGTTGGTCGAGGCCTAAAGGATAGAATATATTTGTTATTGGTAGATAGTGGGATAATTAATGCCAATAGTAGTTGAAAAACTAAGGATATTTTTGTGTAAATTTTTATAATTGAATTTTTTCTAATATGTATGCATGACTTGGAAAGACTATTATTTTAAATTAGAGGGAGTGTATATTATATTATATAAAGTATATTTCTTAAAAATAATTATGTATTTGATGATACAATTTCTAAACTTAATGAAAATATTTTTTCGAACGAATATTACAGTCCCTCCATCCATTTTTGTAAGAGATTATTTAGATATTTCCTTATTCATTTTCATATGACTCTATTCTAATTGGTCGTTGCATGAATTATATTTTATTAAAATAACCTTAATTATTTTAGTGCATGTATCATAAATGCTACCAGTTGTCTCTTCCTCTCTCTTATGATTGAAAAAAGATAGAGTTTAATTTTAAGAATTAAAAGACCACTACTAATATTCTATCTCCATATACATTAATTATTTAAGGGTTTCTTAAAAAAAATATATTACAATTACAGACAAATTTATTGCTTAAAATTAAATTAATCAACTTTCATAAAATGCATAAAATGCATAAAATAGTTAATGTTTTATAATTAGTATGATTACCCGTGTAATGTAACATTGTAAATTTTCTAATTCATGATAAAGTGATTAAAAATAATTATAAGAGTTAGTTTAATTTAATTTTAAAAAATAATTAATAAATATGTGAAATTTTTGTGTGTAAGATTCAATAGAAAATTTTATTAGAAACAAAAATGAGTTATACACTACCGGTTTAAGAATACACAGTAGTGAGAACAATTAAAAAGAAAAAAAATGATTTGCACTTGTTTTACGCACAAAGAAAAAACACATAAAATGTGGCATTTGTTACACTCAATTTCATTCACTTGATTTTATAATAAATGTGTTACAAGAGGTGTTCTATGCAAATAGATGTAATAAAAATATTATAACTTTATTGCTAAGAGACAAAAATTAGATGGTGCAATAAAAGAGATGCCACCATGCAACATGTGTACAATTGTTGGGTGCAATCATGATAGTCCTTGTGCAATGTGGAGCAACTTGCAAGGGAGGTGCAAGTGTAAATGTTTTAGGCAATGATAGATTCCTTATGTAGAAGTATATATATATATATATATATATATATATATATATATATATATATATATATATATATATATATATATATATATATAGGCTTATAGATTACTGAAGGAAAACACATCTTCTTACTTGTTCTTCTATTATTCTGTTATGTACGGTGAAGTCCGCAGTACCTCTTCTTAATATTTCTTCTTCTTTCGCTTCTCAAAATACATACGCTTCCAATTTCGTCATTATAAGTTCAAGGAGTATTCAAAAGCTAAAAACATGTAATTCTTTACTTCGCTTGATCTATACTATTGGTAAGTTATTCTTAATCTTTCTCTTCCCCTTCCCTTATCAAATCTGGACATTTTTCTTTCTCCTAACCATTTCTATTTTCTATGTTGTTCATGGGAATGGTTTGTTGTTAAATTAATGATGATTTATTCAAGACCCTGTCCAAAGTGATAAATTTCTTCACCTATCACTCATCTGAACCTCTATCTTTTAGCATCTCTTTAAGGTAAGGGAGCTGACTCTTTGTTTGTCTCCTTTACATTCGTTACTTATTGTAAATAGGACAATATTGAGTGTTGTTGTTTTGGTGATAGAAGATATGATCTTAATATGTTTTCGCAAGGAAAAAGAGAAAAAGAAAATGCATACTGGAATTGGTGAGATCATTATGCGCTTAGGTAAAAAAATTAGCGTGAAGTTCGGATCTTATGATAACCGAAATGGAAGCTAAGCTATATAAGTCTATACATGCTTATTGTTTTTACATGTTTAAGTAGAAAGATTATTATAGATATATATTATGCCTATTCTTGCAAAGTTATAAAGTACCAACCGTGAATAATTTGAGATTTAGATATCATTGTATGAGGAGTAAAATTGTGAGCCATATAGGGATTGTTTGAGTCCTATTGAATGGGTTCAAAATAGATAACCACTACTGCAAAAGCGTGTTTTTATGACACTGTTTTTAAGACAGTTCTGAAGGGACCGTCTTAGAATAGAAGGCGGTGGCAATTTTGTAATTTATGGCAAAAATAATGTTTTTTACGTCGAACATTCTAAGACGGTTACAAAGAACCGTCTTAGAATGTAAGCTGGTGCCAATGTTGTAATTAGCAGAAATAAGACAAGGACGCGTAAACCCGTCTTCGTATACACTAGTTACCCCGACCCTGGCCCGTAGCTATACGCGAGCTACTTTCGAACCATAATCAAACACTCTAGCTAGTCCCAACTCCAACGTATCGTCTTGTGCCCTAGGTTACGCCGTTAAGGCTCTAGCTCGCGCCGTGCAGCATCATAGCTGAAACCCCTCTCTCCCTGAAACCTCCCTCTCCCTAAAGCACTGTAGGTGAAACCCCTCAGCTCCAACATAATGTGATTTTTTCATCTTCAGTTTTCATTATTACTTATCAATGCATCCCTTCATCCCGATAAAAATAATTTTCCATCCTCCATTTGTTTTCCCTCTCACTTTTCTCAATGGAGGGAAAAAAATCCAAAAAAAATTCGAACAGGGAAGAATATATCTTCTTCTTCTTCTTCCACCAGTGAACAAATCTAGGGTTTTAGTCTCTTCCTTCAGCTTATTTACTGTGAGTTGATTCATTCTATTCCTTTATTTTTTTCTTTGATTTATTTTTGTCTCGTTAAAGGAAAAAAGCCGCTGTGAATGCATTGCTTGCCATGAAAGCTCATCGCTTCTGATTTTCATATCAGATATCCATGATTTGAGTTGAGCTTCTTCGGTTAGCTCATGCTCGTGTCTTGTAGTTGTTATGTTTTAGGGTCTGTTGTATTTTTAGGGTTTTATGCGATTTCAATGTGAAGGTTCGGTTTTATCCGTTCCTTGTTCTGTTTGATTCTCAGATTTTGGATACTGATATCGCAATTGATGATGGGTAGTTGATTTGGTGTGCTTTTAGATGTTATCGGTTTTGTCTTGGTATTTTCGAGACATTTTAAGTAAGGGTGTGACTGTGGAGTTCTGTTGATTTGATAGCCTCGTGCAAGGAAGGAATGACTAATTCGTTCGACGATTAGTTAACATAATGATGTATGAATAACTCTTGAAAATAGATTTGGTTGCTTTCGAACAAATTTTGAGTGTGAACTTGTAGTTTCTTTTTCTGCTTTTAGTCTTTCTAATGTCAGTTGTTTGAATTATTATCCTATGCGACTAATCTAGTTAGAGATGTGAACTTAGAAGCTAGAGCTCTGAATTTTTAAGCTGTTATGAAGATTCATTTTGTTTTTTAGTGTTGAGTTCTGGATATTCCTCGAAAAGATTTGCTTCTTAGTCATTACTAAGGTATCTCCATTTGGCGAGGATCTAGCCTTTTAGTTATTACTAGGGTATCTGATTCCGATTGGCAGGGATCTTTGAAAAGCTGTTCCTGGATGCACTGTGTTAGGTTAGTCTTTCTGAACCTGTTTTTGCTGCTTTGATTACTCCTACAGAAATTAATCAGCTTGTCAAACATTCTTCTTGAAGTGGACATGCAAACTAAGAAAAAAAGCCTCCAGGCGAAATGCCAGTCAAGAGCGTGGCAGTCCTAAAGTTTCAAGAGCACAGAGGAAGGTCTCTGGAAATGGTCGAGCTGCTGAAAAGAAAGTCACAGACTTAATTAATGTTCAGTTTTTTAAGTTAATTTGTATCAATTGTTTCAAAATGTATGATTCATAAACTAGTTGCTCCTTCATAATTTGAAATTTGAAATTATTATTTTGAAATTTGAAATTTCCAGTGTGCATATATTATTTCCAAATGAATGTGTCTTTCAACAATTAGAAAACAGTGAAATTAACTGATTTTACTTTTTTATCTTCTTGCTGTAACTTCAGTTAGCACCCTTGAGAATAAAACTAGAGAGCCTATCCCTCCAACAGATTTGAATAATGGATATGAGTTTATGGACTGTGGGACTTCTGATGCTTGTTTGGAAAATGATGCAGTTGACGGTGTTTCATTAGATTTTATGGTAATTTAACTGGACAGCCTTTTTACTTGTCTTAGTCTGTCTGTTTTCCTTTATGTGTGTGTGCAGGTGTGCATGCTACTACATAAGTTTCACTTTTTCTCAAAAACTGTTTTAAATCTTTTAAGACCTAAACTGATGACTAAAAACCTCATTTGGCAGAGTACCTATATCTCAAATGTAGTGATTTTAATGATCTCATATACACCGAGCATGCTTAATATAAATGCTTTCTGAAAATTCAAATGCTGATTTGAAGGGAATTGCCTTGGAACACTAGGTATCCTCTTACATATTTTTTCCCCGATGTTTTGAAATAATACTTGAGGGTTGTAACAATCGAGCTGTTCATCTGGAGTCTGGAACTATATTTTCTCCTGGGTTTCACTTGTCCAAAAATTCTGCCGGAGTTGACAGAGGTAAATGATATTGTATTATTTTAATTATTCACACCTATGTTTTAAGTATACAGTTAGAGGTTTGATCTTCACTCAAATCTGTCATATGTATGAAAGAGTATATATATATTAGGAGATCTCAATTAGTTCTTTAAGTATATTTCAGTATCTTGAGATTAGTCTCTGGATTCTATCCAAGAAAATCACGAGTTCAAGAAAGAAAAAAAAAGAGGTAGCGTGCATCGATGCTTGGAACTTTTGAGAGGTAATTTACGGTGGTTGACACTAAGCTTAGGGATAATCAATATATAATCATCCTTTAAAATTTGGATATTTTTTTATTTTGATCACCTAATTAAAAAAGAGATTTTTTTTATAAGCAATGCTTTTTGGCATTTAAAAGAGGTAAAAAAGAGAAAGAACAGATAATACGGATCATACCAAGTTGATAAGACAAACTCTATCATTCAAATGACTAGTATTTTTGTTTCCAACACGACAGTTTTTTCTTCAGTTTTGTACCATTGGTTCTCATCTTGCTTCCTTTCTTAGTTTTGCACCTACTGAATTCCCAAATACATGAATGGAAGTCACATTGCTCTGCAATTCAGCAAAGAGAGGCAAATCTCCTTGGAGTATCCTTGTCAGTTGTGACCCCTATCAGCTTGCTCTTGTAAAAATTGACTTTTAACCCTGAACTTGAGCAAAAAATGATAAAGAACAAGTCTCATTAATAAGTTGGGAAATAAGTCTCATTAATAAGTCTGGGCTGCTTAATGTTGCTGAAAAAACCTCTGCTCTGTTCTTCTCATATGAAACTAATTTAAGTGTGAGGTGAACTTCTTTGAAAATTTTTAGCGGTCTTACGTTTATATTTATGACTCAAATATGATATGGTTTTATCAGTGCACAAGGGTTGAATGACCACGGTGATGAGTGTAGATTGCTTCCTCTTTGGAGACAGGTATTTTATTTCCTTTTGTTTTGCCACAAGCTTGCTAGTATTAGAGATATTTTATTTTATTTTTAAAAATGGTGCTGATGCCATGGTAGAATCCCTTCCTACATACTTTTAGTTACTTACAGTTTAGGATACTAACACCCCCACCACTTCCATGGACAATGCTGCAAGTCAGATACTGCATTCTCCTCTCTGTTTGCCTAGCCTTATTGATAACCTATGATGCCATCAAAGCATGTGTAAACATTATCCTATATTTTGTTGAAAATAGTATTCTAACTATGATGCTGATCTTGCTGACTGTAGGAAGCTGCAGCCAGAGGTATCCTTCCCAGATTAGTTTTGATCTCTTCACCATTATTTTTATGAGTTAAATTTCGATATAATGTCAGGATGTTTTTTTTTATGTTGTCATTGAGTATTAACTTTTGTCTTATGAATGTTGCCTGTTATTTTTCATGCTTTTTGTTCTCTTGATAACAAATCAGTTGTTTCATCTGATGATGAAATTTAAGAGATTGTAACTTTGATAATATCCCTCTGTAACAATCTTTATTATATTTTTTAACTTTATATTTATTTAGTGCAGATCTCGATTAACTTTGAACATTTTGATTGTTTGCCTCTTTCACCTGTGCTTAGTGATACTTCCACAATAGTAAGTTTTAAAATTAATGTCACTCATATTGTAGCTTCAGGGTTATTTCTTTTATTAGAGAAGTGTTGCACTCCTCCTGTAGCAAAGAAGTAATAGAATAATCAAGCATGTACAAACATCTTATGCATAAAATGATCGTATGGACAGCTCGATCTTATATAAAACGAAGCTTATTTTATTTCATATGCAGTACAAAACTTCTTACTTTATTTTTTCAGATAGTCTAGTTATTTGTGTGAGTGTGTTATTTTCGGAGTTTTATAAACTATTACTGTACGTATAACGAAGTTGATTCCTCATGCATTTGTCTTGTAAATTTTTAAGAAAAAAAACAGAGAAATTGATGGTCCTTTCTTTGCCTAGGAAAATTAATGATCACAAAGTAACCCCAGAATGCCTGGTGTAGCACGTATGACAGCTTCATTTATCACAAGCATACGATGCCTGGTAGTTTAAATGATTGAGTAAACAAATCCATGTGTGTTTTGTTGGAAGAGCTTAAACGGTAAGAGAAGAAAATATATTTGCTCTCTTTTTATTTATTTTAAAAGCAGGAAGTTTGTGTGATTGGTGTATCTCTGGAGTTTGGAGTACTCATGATACGTACTCTTGCTGGTAATAAAATTCTGATTTTACATATAAAAAAAATAGAGTTTAGCAGATTGATAACCACAGCCACGAAAGGAAATAAAATAAATCAAAGAAGTAAAAACAAGAGAAGAAAATAAAATAAATCAAAAGAGTAACTTTTATTCAAAACACAGAAAAGTTTCCTTGCTCTTTGATATTAAATTTAGTGTGTATAAACTTCTCAACAAAACAAGAGAAGAAAATAAAATAAATCAAAGAAGTAAAATCAATTAAACTCCTCTCTTTTTCTATGGATAAAAGATCTAATTGAAAAAAAGTCACCAGGTTAAAATTAACTTATACTCTCTAACTTTCCCGAAAACTTGTACTCCTATAACTTTTCTTATAGTTAAGAATAAAATACTTGACTAAAAGCTTACATAAGCTAGAAGCTAATCCAAGTTGGACCATAGTTATTTACTTATATGGAATTCATTTAAGTGCTTGGCATCCTGATTCAATTCTAATGGAAATCTATTTTGTGCTATTTTGTGTATTCAGTAAGAGTTAGTTCTAGGCCAGCTGATGCTGCAATTGCTAGACTTATTCAAGGAACAAAGGTGCTTACATCAGGAGTGCCTGATAAGCTATTTCAACAAACATTTGGGGGTTTCCAGGAGAGAAGCTCTTACAGCCATGTGCTTGCTTCCAATGACTCTTGCTATTATAATCTCTCCAACCACGATTTTATATATATATATATATATATATATATATATATATTCTAAATATTCAACCTCAAAATAATAAATTGTATTGATAAAAAAAGATAGTAAGTAATAGTAATAGGGGCGTGCAGCATCTCGAAAAGCCGAAGCCCAAATAAATTATAAGGGTTAGATGAAGTAAAGTTTGGGCCCAACAAATGCTGTAGAAACTGATCGATGAGTGGTCTACAAGTTGGAAAAGATCATAAGGTGAATGGTGGCGCGGGGCTTATCTTTTATATTTATTAGACTCCCTTTCTGCTGCTATAACCCAAGAGAATTATTATATTTTTATCTTTTATATTTATTAGCCTCCCTTTCATTTTCATTTTTTTTATTTTTCACTCCATAGTAAGATATAAATATAAAAAAAAATATTTCATTGATATTATAAAATGAAAAAAAATAGAATAAATAAATGTTGTTGAAACATCAAACAAAATGGTATGGACTGTGGAAGAAGTGTTAAGCTTTTTTTAAAATTACCAACATCAAATAAATTAGTTCAAACGTTATTTTCTCAGAAAGAATTAGAATAAATTAGTTTTTCTTTTTCTTTTTGCTCTTCAATTTATGATCAATTCATTTTGTTGAAGTTACTATTTGCTCTTAAGTGTTAATTTATGCAAGGATTTTGTGTTTGTGATTTTTGCTGCGGTGGAGACCTTTTTGGTTTTGGGTTGTGCTTTGGGTTTCTTTTTCAACATGGGGTCTAAAAATCTTTTCTTTTTTGTTGTTTGTATGTTTTTGTTTATGGTTTTCACTTTGTGTTTCTCTCTCCTGACTGATTTCAGATTCGAACGTGACTGGAAGAAGATTGAAGCATTTGTAGGTTCAAAAATGGTTATTCAGGTAATTTTATACCAGTAAGAAGTGAGCGTCAAAATTGACAATTAGACATTTATTGGTTTATGTCACATTTTTCTATTCCTATATGGGGCAGTTGGGGAACTTACTCAGTTTTAATGCCATTAATTAATACGGGGCTCTAAGATTATTCCTATATTGTCCCATACAAATTAATCATTATTACTCTGTTGTTGTTATTATTATTAGAAGCCGCATTAATTAATACCAAATAAGTTAAATATAATGAAAAGAGAAAAAGGAAAAAAAATAGAAAAATAGAAAAAAGTAAATTAATATTTAATAAATGGATAAACTCATGTTTGATTGGACTTGCCATTGGGAAATCATGTGGAGTATAATATTTTTTTAACCCCTAAAATACTACGGGAAGAAACAAATAAGTCCCGCACCACGTGAGAGAGGGAAAAAATTGTCAGGAGAGAGAAAAAAATGGATAAGCTCAAAAAGGATTATTTTCTTTATCTTAAGAAGAAAAAACTTTCACGTGGATCCCAGGTTAATTTTTTTGTCCTTCCCCTATTTTGTCTCCACAAGCAAATAGCAAAAGATGGTATTCTAAAATATTTAATAATATTTATATTTTTTAACACTTTCCTTATGCAAAAAATATAAAATTAGTTAATTTTTTTAAAAGAATTAATTATATTTAATAATTCTGGTTTTTGCTAATTTTCAAGGTTTGATCAATTACTATTTCTTCTTCCAATTTTCTTAACTAGAAAGGGACGGAAGTAGCTTTTTTTTTGTGTTGGGAGGGCCAAAAGGTGTAGGGCCAAAAAATGTAAAAATGACGGTAATTAGATTTAAAATAGAAGTACAAAATAACAACCTATATGTTTTGAATGTTATTAGAAGCTCATCTGCATGTCTGTTGCACTAAATTTGACAGCTCTTCAAGAATTGTTTTGCTTGGTAGGTAAAGAAAGCTCTTCAAGAGTTCATTGTGTTATATTTTAACCAAACCTGACTACTTTACTATTTTGATATTCTTCAATAAAATATGCCATTATTCACAGATAGCATATCTTATATTTCATGTTTGGTCTGGAGTTTGGTACCCTTGTTTACGAACACATACAAGCTGACTTGGATTTATTTTTTTGTCTGTCGCCTTATTGTTTTTGGAAGCTTTATCATCTGTAAAGTATGGTCCATTCCCCCCTTTAAAGAAGTGTCTTTCCAGTACAATCATGTTGAGAAGGAGAAGTATGCATGTCAATAAGTTGCTAAGAACACAATAACATCATTGGATCCATTTAGCTGATCTAATCTGTTGGGAAGAGCTTTTGGGGGTGGTAGTTTGTATACTCTATATCCCTAATCCCATATACATTTTCCAACTTTTCTCCAAATGATAACTCTTGAAACAATGCTTCAGGTGTATGAAACACAAGCTCGATTGGCACTGGAATTTGGGGACCTGTTTAAGTATAATCAGGTTTGTTCTGTATATTTTTTGAAGAAAAGAAACTTTTATTTTTAATTCGTTTTAGTCTTTGATTGCTTTTTTTTACACGTCTTTGCTTGTTATGCATCTGTTTCATTTTTTTTTTTTTGAGATCAAGGTTCATTAAAGGCAATCAATGCTATGAAGTAGTGAATTATAATTTTAAATCAACGAGTAAACTTTGATCCCATCTTTGCTTGTTTTGGAAATGGGAATGATTTATCATAGAAGTTGAGGATGTTATTCAACTTGTAGTTAGAGTTTAGATACTGACGCTATTTGTGTGAATGCAGTGCCAATCTCACTTGCAAACTCTTTATGTCGAAGGCATTGAGGGGTCTGATATGGAATTTTCCGCTTACAACTTGCTTTGTGTCATAATGCATTCAAATAATAACAGAGATCTTGTATCATCAATAGCAAGGTTAGCTCCTTACTTACATGTTTACTTGATTCTTTTTTCCAAAATAATTGTTAGAACTGAATTATGTCATGTGATTCATAATGCATGAACTTACAAATTTTATTGTATTGTAATGGTCCAATATATATATATATATATATATATATATATATATATTCATTTTTTACACTTGATGATACTTTTACAATTGGTGAAAATGATTTTATAATTGTTGAAACCTGATCATGATATTTTTGGTTGCCATCAATGTCTTATTTAACAATACCAGAGACCAGCAAAAAAAATACAAAAAAAGATACAAAAAAATGCAAAAAAGCTAAAAAAAAATTGAACACATAATAAGACGGTTCTAGGATTTATCGTCTTAGTATATGCAAATAACCGTCTTAGTATGTATGCCTTTCTAAGACGGTTATGATATAATCATCGTAGAAAATCATTTATTGAACATATTTACTAAGACGATTGATGTAGCGACCGTCGTAGAACAGCCAATAAAATGATGTCATTGTAAGACGGTTATTGAAATAACCGTCTTAGATTCTGAGGACTTTCTAAGACGGTTATTGGAATAATCATCGTAAAAATTTGACATACAAAGATGATTTTCAAAACCGTTGTTGTATTTTTTGTGCTTTTTACGATGCCCATTTTTACAAAGGTTCAAAACCGTCGTAAAATGAGCTATTTAACCGACTTAAAAGGTGATAATTCCAATAGTGAATGAAGTTAGAAGGAATAAAATACTTAACTTTCTATAGGTAGATAAAGAAAAATAATTTAAACTAAGAACTCTAGGTTTGATATTATAATAAAGAAAAAGAATTTAAATTGAGAACTTAATTTTAGATATTAAGATGATTATTTGAATGAATTATAAACGGTATAAAAATAATAATAAATAAATTGTCTAAAAACTTACTCTTAAAGAGTGTGCAACCATGACACAATATCACTGCCTTATGCACTATAAGAAGAAAAAGTAAAATAAAACTGATTTTTTTCTCTAAATAGAATGATGATAGTTACCATTAAATAATAAGTTTAATGATTGGAAAAACAGGAATCATGCTCAAAATAGATAGTCATATCGTTTAAAGTTTAAAATACTTCCTTTTATGATAGCTTTTTTTTAGTGACTATATAGGAAAAAGGAGAACTTTGTAAGTAAGAATAGTCCTAATAAAATCTAGAGAAAGTGACCAGATATGTTCTAGGAAAAAAAAAGGAAAAGAAATTATTATTCACATAGATGTGAATTATGTATTTAAAATATTCTAGAATAGTCTACAATAGGTTAAAAAATGGCGAAGTAAATTAATTTAGTTATCATTTTTAAGTTTCCTTTTAATGGAATTTTCTAATATTTATTTAATAAATCCATTAGTAGATTATTTGACATTTTAAATTCTTAAGCAACGTAGATAATATAATAATTTTAGGATTTAATATCCTTGATGAATAAGATAATAATTAGTAGCTATCTCTTAGACAAAAACATATTAGGATATATTGTTCAACATTTTTAGTAGTGTCAAAAATGTAAGACAAATAGTATTGAAAAATCCTAAAGGATTTCCGTTATTCAAGGCCTTGAGAATAAGGTGATAATTTTGCTTAGTATTCCGTGGAGAGGCCCAACCCATGAGAGTAGCATGTGTGAGTTGTCGAGGAACGCCTATGAAGCGTTGGGAAGGCTAGTGGTGGTACCATTGGTATCCTTGAGGATATATAGATGTGTGAATCCACATGAAGCCGGAGCTGTTACAAACTCCATGTTGTGGTGGTGACCCCCACATACATATATCCTAACGAAGCCCCAATTGCTCTGAGATCATATCTAGTGTCACCCCAATGGTTTTTCTTTGACATGTGTCATTTTGAGGATTCGCCCTATTGTTGTTGTTGCACCATGCTTAAGAGACACGTCAAACGGATTTGTCCACATGTTGGAGATCTCCATGGAGTTGAGTCTACATATATGACATAACTATTATTGTAGAAGTATATGCTTTATAAATATGTCTATTGTCTTTATTGAATATAAATGTTTCATATTTTAGATGTATGAATTATTAAGTGTATGTTTTCATAATTTTATGAGCTTACCCATTACTAGAAAATAGGATTTTAACATCGATTATTAAAGACTTTCAATATCGGTTATCAACCGATGTTGACATAAAAATGACAATGTTTTTTAAAAAAATTGATGTTATATAATAAGAATTATAAAAAATAGTAAAATATCTTTACATTAACATCAGTTTCTACTAAAATTGGCATTAACTTATACATATAATATCGTTTTTTGCAAAAACCAATGTTGTATTTGTATATTAACATTGGTTTTCATAAAAACGATTTTGGTTGTCATTGAACAACATTGGTTTTTACAAAAAATTGATGTTTTTTTTTCTGATAACCAAAATTGGCTTTTGGTATAAATTAATGTTGTATGTTCAACAATAACATCGATTTTATAGAAGTTGATGTTGTGAGTGCATGTTAACATCGGTTTTTGCGAAAACTAATGTTGTTTGTAAACATCAACGTCGATTTTTAGTAAAATTTTTTGTTGTTTTTTAGATTTTTTTTAATGTGTTTACTGTTTTTTTAGTTACCCAAAATTAACTTGCAAATTTAAAAGCAGAACCACAACAGATAATTTTGAGTCTATTTTCAAACAAATTTTAGCAGAAATTCCATAAAAATTGAATATTTACTATGAATTAAAAGAATATTTAATGTGCATATAACATGAATTGTAAAAAATGTAAATAAGTACACTACAATTGTAAAACTACTTAAACACTAATTGTTTCATTTTTAACTTTCAAATAGTAGCTTGCCTGTTGGATGCGAAACGCCTACAATCTCTTTGGTTCCAATGGTCTAACATCATTGAAATATGACATGATATAATAAAACATAAGTTAATAATATATAATACCAATTATAACAAAATAAAATACGTTTGAATTAAACAATTACCGTTTTCCAATTATTCTTGAAACTTTCTAAGATTATAGTTGACATCCGGTGCATAACGTAATACATTCACGCAATACTTCCCTTTTCTCTATTACACTAAATGCATTATGAAATTTAGATATTCAATGTTAATTTCAAATTAGTCTACACAGTATTAAAATATAACTGGAAGCATTGTTTAAATGACTTACTTTAACTACAATTCACCTAGTAGTAGCCTTGGATTTACTTTGTGGAGTATCGTCAAATCCTTTCAAAGCATTGTTCAATACAAACATGGATGTGTATTGTACAATTAAAATATTGATGTTCCTAACTAATGCTAATGTAAATGCATTGAAAAATATAATTGACCTGATAATAATTCCTTTCAGGTAGTTGTCTGGCCTATTATGCAACGAACAAAACCAGATGACAACATTTTCATTTGTGTTGACACGAGTAGCTGAATGACCATCCTCAGGATCAGGTGGTAGTGCGAGTACCTATGATTGAATCTACGATTGAAATTGAGATTGCATCTGACTAAAGGACAACATTACTTGTCGAGTCACTTTTTCTGTGATCGACTCCTCCAACTGGTCCCTGATTTTTTGCGTCAACTGCTCCTTGTCTTTCGGAGCCATGGACGAAGACGTGTGGGAGGTCCTTGGAGTTGGTCCAAAGTATTGTTTGATCGTGACATTGGCTCTAGCAGCACGCACACGATCGGGGTGTTCTTGTCGGCCAATGACAATAGTCAGTACATCTTGACGTCCATGAGCGACAAAGGAATCCTGTGAGGTCTGCTCCTCCAATGAATCCTATAAGGAACATATTTCTTTGTTTACTCAATCAAACAATAAACATAAATAATTGCAATTGACAATTGAAAGTGACTTACAATCTTGTTAGCAATTTCCTTTGCCACCTCAAACGTCATTTGGCCAGTTTTCTTGGTGTAAGTCATTTTCAACTTCACGTGTCGTCTGATGGAAGATGGCACATTGGTTACTTCCTAACCTGTATTTTTTATACTCCAACTTGCACTTACTTTAAAATTTTATAAATTTCAGTATTTATGCATTTACTAATTTTTATTTCCATATATCATGAAATTCTATTGGCAATTGCCTTTATGAAATGCAGAAAATTTACATCTTTTTTGTAAATAAATTATTAAAGTATTTTTGAATCTTTCTATAAACATTGTTATAACTAATGACGACTAATTATCATTATTCTTGCTGATTTCTTGACTTTTATTTTTCACTTTTGTAGTATATTCTTATATTATCAAATCATAAGTCTAGATAAATTTCGATGGAAGTTTCAATTGAAACTCCTAAAAAAATAACATTTATTTAATTATGTTTTACGAGAATAAATTTAATTTTCACTTGAAATATGTGTAAATATGTGTGTGTACATACATAAAATCAACTCCTATTGCTAAAACTCCTATTACTAAATTGATTGAAAGGACATGGATTTTCCATATTATATCTAAATGTTTATTTGTAGGAAAATTTGATATATTATATGTGTTTCTAAATTCTAATATCCTTTGTAAAAATGTTTTGGGATTTTCTAATGGATATATTCCTTTTTCTTATCTTGGTGTGCCCCTCTTTTAAGCTCCAGGAAGGGTTCTTTACTCTTCTATATGGGAAGAGTACGATTGATTAAAATAGTTGTGTAGAGTAGGTTGTTATATAGCTTTCACATTTACTCTTGGCCTACAGCTACATTGAAGATGCTTGATATGTGGCTTCAAAATTTCTTTTGTATTGGTGATATTGACGAGAGAAAATTATTCACAGTATCCTGAAAAAAAAGTGATCTCCTTTAGAGATGGGTGGCCTTTTGAATTAGATCACTAAAGTTAATCAATAAGGTTGCAATTATGAAGCTAATTTGGTCTTTAGCCACTTCAGATGATACAATTTCTAAACTTAATGAAAATATTTTTTCCAAAGAATATTACAGTCCCTCCATCCCTTTTTGTAAGAGATTATTTAGATATTTGCTTATTCATTTTCATATGGCTCTGTTCTAATTGGTCGTTGCATGAATTATATTTTATCAAAATAACCTTAATTATTTTAGAGCATGTATCATAAATGCTACCAGTTGTCTCTTTCTCTCTCTTATGATTGAAAAAAGAAAGAGTTTAATTTTAAGAATTAAAAGATCACTACTATTATTCTCTCTCCATATACATTAATTATTTAAGGGTTTTTTTTAAAAAATATATTATAATTACAGACAAATTTATTGCTTAAAATTAAATTAACCAACTTTCTTAAAATGCATAAAATAGTTAATGTTTTATAGTTAGTATGATTACTCGTGTAATGTAACATTGTGATTTTTCTAATTCATGATAAAGTGATTGAAAATAATTATAAAAGTTAGTTTATTTTAATTTTAAAAAAATAATTAATAAATATGTGAAATTTTTGTGTGTAAGATTCAATAGAAAATTTTATTAGAAACAAAATTGAGTTATACACTACCAGTCTAAGAATACACAGTAGTGAGAACAATTAAAAAGAAAAAAAATTGATTAGCACTTGTTTTACGCGCAAAGAAAAAACACGGAAAAGGTGGCAGTTGCTGCACTCAATTTCATTCACTTGATTTTATAATAAATGTGTTACAAGAGGTGTTCTATGCAAATAGATGTAATAAAAATATTATAACTTTATTGCTAAGACAAAAATTAGATGGTGCAATAAAAGAGATGCCACCATGCAACATGTGTACAATTGTTGGGTGCAGTCATGATAGTCCATATGCAATGTGGAGCAACTTGCAAGGGAGGTGCAGGTGTAAATGTTTTAGGCAATGATAGATTTCTGTAAATCATGAAGATTTTGATGATGTCAAGAAGAATTTTCTTGAGAAAGGGGGAGAATGTAAATCATGCAAGCTTTGATGATATCAAAAAGAATTTGCTTGAAAAAGGGGGAGAATGTGAATCATGCAAGCTTTGATGATGTCGAGAAGAAATCACATGTTTGTCATCATCAAAAAGGGGGAGAATGTGAATGTATGTATACATGATTTTGATGATGTCAAAGAAGAATCAAACAAGGCTGCTTCAAATGATAAGCATTTGCTTCAACAAACAAAGCCTTGTTTCAAGATTCACTAAAGACCAAGCCTTGCCTTAAAACAGAGTGCTTTCAAGATATGCAAGGCTCTGGTAATCGATTACCAGAAGACAGGGTTGAGAAATAGCTGTTGAAAAAGATTATGAATTTGAATTTTCAACATGTAATCGATTACCAGCAACGAAACTCCTGAAATTCAAATTCAAAAGTCATGACTCTTCAAATTATAACTGTGTAATCGATTACTCAAACATTGTAATCGATTACCAGTGGAAAGTTTTCAGAAAATATGCTAACAGTCACATCTTTTCATTAGATTTGTGAATGGTCATCAAAAGCCTATAAATAGGTGACTTGGGCACGAATTTTAAGAGAGAGTTTTGCTGGTCCAAAATGTCTTATCCTCTCAAAAGACAATGAGAGAGATTCCAAAAGAACTTCATTGTCAAATGCCCTCTCAAAAGAAATCCTTGACCAAACACTTGCAAAATCAATAAGGATTCTTACATGATCTTCATTGTAATATTCCTCTCTTGAAGAGAGAATTCTTCTTCCATTCTTCATATTCAATGAGATTGGTTAAGAGACTGTGAGTCTCTTATTGTAAAGCATCTGAACACAAGGGATGAGTTGTCCCTGTGTGGTTCAGACTTTGTAATGGATTTTACAAAGATAGTGGAAAACTCAAGTGGGTTGCTTGAGCACTGGACGTAGGCACGAAAAGTGGCCGAACCAGTATAAAATTGTGTTTGCATTCTCTCTTCCCTTATCTCATTTATTTATTGCAATCAATTGTGTCTTGCATGTTTAAAGAACATTATTAAATTGATTGTTACTTCTTCTGCATTCTAAGCCTATCCCTCTTAAGATTATTGAGGCCACAAGGTCCAACAATTTCTTATGTAGAAGTAAACTATATATATATATAGGCTTATAAATTACTGAAGCAAAACACATCTTCTTACTTGTTCTTCTATTATTATGTATGGTGAAGTCCGCGGTACCTCTTTTCCATCATATTTCTTCTTCTTTCGCTTCTCAAAATACATATGCTTCCAATTTCATAATTATAAGTTCAAGGAGTATTCAAAAGCTAAAAACATGTAATTCTTTACTTCTCATGATCTATACTATTGGTAAGTTATTCTTAATCTTTCTCTTCCCTTTCCCTTATCAAATCTAGACATTTTTCTTTCTCCTAACCATTTCTATTTTCTATGTTGTTCATGGGAATGGTTTTTTGTTAAATTAATGATGATTTATTCAAGACCCTGTCCAAAGTGATAAATTTCTTCACCTATCACTCATCTAAACCTTTATCTTTTAGCATCTCTTTGAGGTAAGGAAGCTGACTCTTTGTTTGTCTCCTTTACATTCTTTGCTTAGTGTAAATAGGAAAATATTGAGTGTTGTTGTTTTGGTGATAGAAGATATGATCTTAATATGTTTTCGCAAGGAAAAAGAGAATGTATGAATACATGATTTTGATGATGTCAAAGAATAATCAAACAAGGTTGCTTTCAAGATCACTTCAACAAAGAAGCATTGCTTCAAATTCATTCAAGATCAGCTTTTGCCTCAAAACACATTGTTTCCAACATGTCAAGGATCTGATAATCAATTACCAGGCAGTGTAATCGATTACCAAAAGACAAGTTTGCAAAACAGCTTTTTAAAAGGGTTTGAAATTTGAATTTTGAATGCGTAATCGATTACCATTGATGTAATCGATTACCAGTAATAGAACTCTTGAAAATCAATTTGAAAAGTCATAACCCTTCAAAATATAAATGTGTAATCGATTACCAGAAACTTGTAACTGAAAACCAGTGAAAAATTTCAGAATTTTTTTTTTGAAAAGACATTTCTTCAAACCATTTTGGAAAGGCATGAAGGGCCTATATATATGTGTGTGTGTGTGTGTGTTTGACTTCAAAAAGCATGAGAGATATTCTAATAGAACTTCAATGTCAAATGCTCTCTATACAACTCTTTGGCAAACACTTGCAAATCTATTGAGAGTTCATCCAGGAATTTCAAACTGTATTATCATCTCTAAAAGATAAAAATTCCTCTAATTTCAAATTTCAAATTGTATTATCATCTCTAAAAGTGAGTCTCTTGATTTGTAAAGTTTCCTGAACACAAGGGAAGGGTATCCCTGTGTGGTTCAGAAGTTGTAAAGGGATTTACAAAGTTAGTGGAAATCTCAAGTGAGTTACTTGAGGACTGGACGTAGGCACAGGGCGTGGCCAAAACCAGCATAAAACTAAGTTTTCATTTCTCTCTTCCCTTATCTCAGTTATTTTACTGCAGTTTACTTTGTCTTGCACATTTAAAAGAACATTGTTAAATTGATTGTTTCTTCTTCTTCTTCTTCTTCTTCTTCTGCATTCTATGCCTATCATTTAAAAGGGGGGGGGGGGGGGGTTAAAGTTTGTTAGCGAGAAATTTTGAAACTTAATTCACCCCCCTCTTAAGTTATTGAGGTCACTTGTTCAACAAGTGGTATCAGAGCGAGATTCTTGTCTAAAGTTTAAAAGATTTAAGAATAATTATGGCCTCATCTAACTTTGCATTTTCTGAGGGAAATTCTATTAATAGGCCTCTTGTTTTTCAATGGCGAGGATTTTAATGTTTGTCTATTTTTTATTATTTTTGCTTGCTTATAATTGTTAACTTTTGATTGAGTTTTGATGCTTGTTTTCTGCTTGAGTTTGATTGTCCTTGATGATTATGATTGATAGTTATAATGATTATTGAATGCTTTTGATGATTGTTTTTGATTGAGTTTTGATTGTCTTGGATGATTGTGTCTGAGAGTTATGTTGATTGTTTTTGATTGATTTCTTTTGATGATTGTTTTTGATTGTCATTGATGATTGTGTTTGAGAGTTATGTTGATTGTCTTTGATGATTGTTTTTGATTGAGTTTTGATTGTCCTTGATGATTGTGTTTGAGAGTTATGTTGATTATTGATTAGTTTTGATGATTGTTTTCAATTATTATATATTTTGATTATTTATACTGAATATGTATTTTTGAAAGTGCAAAATAATTAGTTTTAAGGTCATTGAATATCATTTGATTCTCATACATTCAAACAAGCGATAACATTCTCTTTTGGGCCAAGAAATGGTACTTTGAACGGTATGGCATGCTCTACTCTTTTAATTCATTATAAATTGCTTAATGTTACTCTCCTCTCTGCTCATGATTTGCTTAAAAGTGAGTCTCTTGATTTGTAAAGTTTCCTGAACACAAGGGAAGGGTATTCTTATGTAGTTCAGAAGTTGTAAAGGGATTTACAAAGTTAGTGGAAATCTTAAGTGGGTTACTTGAGGACTGGACGTAGGCACAGGGCGTGGCCAAAACAGTATAAAACTGAGTTTGCATTTTTCTCTTTTCTTATCTTAATTATTTTACTGCAGTTTACTTTGTCTTGCACATTTAAAAGAACATTGTTAAATTGATTGCTTCTTCTTCTTCTGCATTCTATGCCTATCATTTAAAAGGGGGTTAAAGTTTGTTAGTGGGAAATTTTGAAACTTATTTCACCCCCCCTCTTAAGTTATTGAGGCCACTTGTTCATCATATACATGCTTATTGTTTTTACATGTTAAAGTAGAAAGATTATTATAGATGAATATTATGCCGATTCTTGCAAAGTTATAAAGTACCTATAATGCTTAAGTTATCAACCGTGAATCATTTGAGATTTTGATATCATTGTTTGAGGAGTAGAATTGTGAGCCATATAGGGACTGTTTGAGTCCTATTGTATGGGTTCAAAACATATAACGAAGTTAGAAGGAATAAAATACTTAACTTTCTATAGGTAGATAAAGAAAAAGAATTTAAACTAAGAACTCAAGTTTAGATATTAAGGTAATTATTTGAATGAATTATAAACGATATAAAAATAATAATAAATAAATAAATTGTCTAAAAACCTATTCTTAAAGAGTGTGCAACCGTGACACAATATCACTGCCTTAGGCACTATAAGAAGAAAAAGTAAAAGGAAGCTGAACTTTTATTTTATTTTATTTTTCTCTAAATAGAATGATGATAATTACTATTAAATAAAAAGTTTAATGATTGGAAAAACAGGAATCATGCTCAAAATAGATAGTCATATTGTTTAAAGTTTAAAATAATTCCTTTTATGATAGCTCTTTTTTATTAGTGACTATATAGGAAAAAGGAGAACTTTGTAATTAAAAATGGTCTTGATAAAATCTAGAGAAAGTGATCGGATATGTTCTAGGAAAAAAAAGGAAAAGAAATTATTATTCACAAAGATGTGAATTATGTATTTAAAATATTATAGAATATTCTACAATAGGTTAAAAAATGGCGAAGTAAATTAATTTAATTATCATTTATAAGTTTCCTTTTAATGGGATTTTCTAATACTTATTTAATAAATCCTTTAGTAGATTATTTGACATTTTAAATTCTTAAGCAATGTAGATAATATAATAATTTTAGGATTTAATATCCTTGATGATTAAGATAACAATTAGTAGTTGTCTCTTAAACAAAAACATATTGGCATATATTGTTCAACATTTTTAGTAGTGTCGAAAATGTGAGACAAATAGTTATTGAAAAATCCTAAAGGATTTTAATTATTCAAGGCCTTGAGAATAAGGTGATAATTTTGCTTAGTATTCCGTGGAGAGGCCTAACCAATGAGAGGTGGCAAACATACCTTTGAATATGTCTAATCCACATAAATGGAAATATAAGCAATGACGTTAAATATATGTCATACCCTAATTTCGTCCGGGGACCTTTGCTTGATGACATGCGACCTTTCTTTGGTCCTTGTGAGGTGCTTGGTACCCATCATTAGGCAATTTGTGAAATTCCAGGACATGCCGGAAAACCAAAAAAATATTGATGCACAATCCGTAAGTTTCCGTGACACACCGGAAATCCAATGGAAGCATCGTTGCATCATTAAGTGAGGTTCCGTAACATTCCGTAAGTCAAAAAGGGAATGATTATGTAATCCGCAAGGTTCCGTAACATTATGGAAAGAAAACAAGTATCGTTACGAAATTCGTAAGTTTCCGTAACTTTACGAAAAAAGAATCACCAAAAAAACAGCAGAGGGGGTGTACTTAGTAAAAATGGGGGTGCAAATAGCACCCAGGCCCACTTGGGCCCTCTAGAATATTCCTCCAGAAGGCTGTTGCTTCTGGAGGAAGCAACCTGGCTCGCCTGGGCGAGCTGAGCTCGCCTGGGCGAGCTGGGCGGCAACCACCTCCCATATTTTGCTATAAATAGGGGAGGAAGTGAAGAAGAAAAGGGTTCAGCCCCTTTGGCACTTCTCTCTCTTTCGAATTTGCTTGGAAAAATTGTTTCCGTGAAGAAAATCTAAGCCGAGGCGCTTCCGAAACGTTTCCGTAACGTTTTCCGTGAGGAATTTCGCAAAGGTTTCAACCGTTCTTCGACGTTCTTCATTCGTTCTTCATCGTTCTTCGATCTTCAACGGGTAAGTACCTCGAACCAAGCTTTTCGATTCATTCTATGTACCCGTAGTGGTCCACATTGTGTTTCGTGCATTTTTATTCTCGTTTTGTTTACTTTTTATACCCCCTGTTGACGTGCTTAAGCCATTTTACTTAAGTCATTTCTCGCTTAACTTAAAAATAAAATCAATTTCCACCGAACGTTTGAATTGTATTATCCATTAACTTCGGTTAAAATGAATTCCGACCGTTCGGTCGTGCCGTAACCACGTTGGAAATCAAAAAGAGGTAAAAAATAATATAATAAAAAAAACATCTTTTAGTAAAATAAAGCGGAAAATCAATCGGACGTTTTCTCTTTGGGATTTCTCATTCTTAATCGAATTGATTAATAACTAAAGTGAAACTAAGGCTAAAATCAACGCGCCTAGTCAAGCTCGTCCACAAAAATAGGCTTTTGAAGTTTGTCATTTCATTTTCTCACTAAGTAAAATGGATCATTTTTAAGGTCCAACGCCTTAAAATGATCATCTCTTAAAGTAAAAAAGAATCACTTGATAAAAAAGAACTACGTAGGTCTGATTTTCTCATCCCAAATTGAGGAATACGTAGGAGCAAACCCTTGTCGACCACAAAAAGAAAAAATATAAAAAGGGTATAAAGGGCATAGAGACATAAAAAGGGAACATAAAAAATCAAAGTCATGTTTGCACATTCGATTAAAGGCTGCCGTCCCTTGGGGCGGACGTGTGGGGTGCTAATACCTTCCCCGTGCGTAAATACAACTCCCGAACCTTTCACTTAAAAGTTCGTAGATCGCGTCTTTTCCGGTTTTTCCGACGTTTTCCTCAAATAAACGTTGGTGGCGACTCCGCGCGTATTCCTTTCGTGGAACACGCATCCCGCGAGTCTCGCGTCGCCCTCCCTTCGAAGGGTAGGTTGCGACAATATATTATTGAGTAGCATGTGTGAGTTGTCGAGGAACGCCTACGAAGCATTGGGAAGGCTAGTGGTGGTACCATTGATATCCTTGAGGATAAACAGATGTGCGAATCCACATGAAGCCAGAGCCGTTACAAACTCCATGTTGTGGTGGTGACCCCCACATACATATATCCTAATGAAGCCCCAATAGCTCTGAGATCATATCTAGTGTCACCCCAATGATTTTTCTTTAACATGTGTCATTTTGTAGATTCGCCCTGTTGTTGTAGTTGCACCATGGTTAAGAGACACGTCAAACTGATCCGTCAACATGTTGGAGATCTCCATGGAATTGAGTCTACATATATGGCATAACTATTATTGTAGAAGTATATGCTTTATAAATTTGTCTATTGTCTTTATTGAATATTATGGTTTCATATTTTAGATGTATGAATGATTAAGTGTAGGTTTTCATAATTTTATGAGCTTACTCACTACTAGAAGATAGAGTTTTAACATCGGTTATTAAGGACTTTCAACATTGGTTATCAACTGATGTTGAAAGTACCACTGTTGAAAGTAATACCGTTAACATCATTTTTCCAAAACCGATGTTGACATAAAATTGACAACATTGATTTTTTAAAAAAATGATGCAATATAGTAAGAATTATTAAAAAAAAGTCAAATATCTTCACATTAACATCAGTTTTTACCAAAATCGGTGTTAACTTATACATACAACATCGATTTTTGCAAAAACCAATGTTTTATTTGTTTATTAACATCGGTTTTCATAAAAACTCATGTTGGTTGTAATCCAACAACATCGGTTTTTACTAAAAACCAATGTTGTTGTCTGATAACCAATATCGGCTTTTGGTAAAAATTGACGTTGTACGTTCAACAATAACATTGGTTTTATAGAAACTGATGTTGTGAGTGCATGTTAACATCGATTTTTGCAAAAACCAATGTTGTTTGTAAACATCAACATCGGTCTTTAGTAAAAATCATTGTTGTTTTTTAGATTTTTTTAATGTGTTGAATATTTTTTTAGTTACCCTAAATTAACCTGCAAATTAAAAAGCAAAACCACAGTAGATAATTTTCAATCTATTTTCAAACAATTTTTGTAGAAGCAAAGCTTCATGGTGAATCAAAGATGATTCAAAGGTGTTTTGATGATAACAAAAGACGATGACAAAGGTGATGACAAAAAGCTCAAAGATCAATCAAAGAACAACTCAAGTGAATCAAAGATCAATCAAGAAGAATTCAAGACTCAAGAAGAAAGTCTAGAGACAAGGATCAAGATTCAAGGTTGAAGATCTCAAGAATCAAGATCAAGATTCAAGACTCAAGATTCAAGAATGAAGAGAAGACTCAATCAAGATAAGTATTAAAAAGTTTTTCAAAACTTTGAATAGCACATGAGTTTTTGACAAAACCTTTTACCAAAGAGTTTTTACTCTCTGGTAATCGATTACCAGATTGTTGTAATCGATTACCAGTAGCAAAATGGTTTTGAAATAGTTTTCAAATTGAATTTACAACATTCCAATTATTTTCAAAAAGCTGTAATCGATTACAATATTTTGGTAATCGATTACCAGTGCCTTTGAACATTGAAATTCAAATTTAAATGTGAAGAGTCACATCCTTTCACACAAAAGCTTTGTGTAATCGATTACACTAATTTGGTAATCGATTACCAGCAATTGTTTCTGAATAAATCAAAAGATGTAACTCTTCAAAAGGTTTTTGACTTTTTCAAATTGGTTTTAAGTTTTTCTAAAAGTTATAACTCTTCTAAATGGTCTTCTTGACCAGACATGAAGAGTCTATAAAAGCAAGGCTTTGTTTTGCATTTTCAATTCAATTCATTCCTTCATACTTTTACATTCATTTGATCAATCATTTACAAGCCTTGAATCTCTTTGAACTTCTTCTTCTTCTTTGTACCAAAAGCTTTCTGAAGTTTTTTGGTTTTCCAAACCTTGAAAACTTGTGCTATTCATCTTTTCATTCTCTTCTCCCTTTGCCAAAAAGAATTCGCCTGAATTCTTTTTGTGTCTCTCTTCTCCCTTTTCCAAAAGAACAAAGGACTAACCGCCTGAATTCTTTGGTGTCTCCCTTCTTCCTTGTCAAAGAATTCAAAATGACACAGTCTGAGAATTCTTTTGATTCTTCCCTTTCCCTAAAACAAAAGTGTTTAAAGGACTAACCGCCTGAGAATTATTTTGTATCCCCATTCACAAAGTATCAAAGGTTTAACAGCCTGAGATCTTTGTCTCAACACATTGGAGGGTACATCCTTTGTGGTACAAGTAGAGGGTACATCTACTTGGGTTTGACTGAGAACAAGAGAGGGTACATCTCTTGTGGATCAGTTATAGTGGAGGGTACATCCACTAGGTTCAAAGAGAACAAGGGAGGGTACATCCCTTGTGGATCTTTGCTTGTAAAAGGATTTTTACAAGGTTGAAAGAAATCTCAAGGACCGCGGGTCGCTTGGGGATTGGATGTAGGCACGGGTTGTTGCCGAACCAATATAAAAACTCTTGTGTGTTTGTTTCCTTCTTCCCTACTCTTTTACTTTCCGTTGTGCATTTAATTTCCGCTTTTACTTTCTGTTAAGTTTCTCTTCTACTGCTCATTCTCTTAACAATTTAGTAAAAGCCTTACAAGAGTAATTTTTTGATTATTAAAGGTTTAGGAATAATTAATTCAACCCCCCTTCTTAATTATTCTGAGGCCACTCGATCCAACAATTTTTAGCAGAAATTCCATAAAAATTGAATATTTACTATGAATTAAAATAATATTTAATGTGCATATAACATGAATTGTAAAAAATTTAAATTAAGTACACTACAATTGTAAAACTACTTAAACACTAATTGTTTCATTTTTAGCTTTCAAATAGTAGCTTGCATGTTGGATGCGAAGCGCCTCGAATCTCTCTAGTTACAATGGTCTAGCATCATTGAACTATGGCATGATATAATAAAACATAAGTTAATAACATACAATACCAATTATAACAAAATGAAATACGTTTGAATTAAATAATTACCATTTTCCAATTATTCTTGAAACTTCCTAAGATTATAGTTGACATCTGGTGTATTTAATACCTACACGCAAAACTTCCTTTTTGTCTATTACTCTAAATACATTATGAAATTTAGATATTCAATGTTAAGTTCAAATTAGTCTACACAATATTAAAATATAACTAGAAGCATTGTTTAAATGACTTACTTTAACAACAATTCACCTAGCAGTAGCCTTGGATTTACTTTGTGGAGTATCGTCAAATCCTTTCAAAGCATTGTTCAATACAAACATGGATGTGTATTTTACAATTAAAATATTGATGTTCCCGACTAATGCTAATGTAAATGTATTGAAAAATATAACCGACCTGATAATAATTCCTTTTAGGTAGTTGTCTGGCCTATTATGCAACGAACAAAACAAGATAACAACATTTTTCTCAGGCAAAATGACGACCATTTTCCTCATAAAGGTACAGGAACGGGAGCATTTGGATCTTTAACCTCCTCCACACCCACCTTTACTTGGCCAGGCAACAAAGGAGTGTTATGAACAACAGTGGATCCCTCATAAAGTCTTCCCAGGGCAACCAGGCGGGCAGGATTTGCTTAGATGTACAAGCCGCACCTCTCTGAGTCACTCGTCTCAAGATCGTTTTCTGAGTGTCATATCCTAATTTCATCCGGGGACCATTGTTTGTCGGCATGCGACCTTCGTTTGACTACCTCAAAATGTTTAACACCCATTGTTGTGGAATTCGTGAAGTTCCGGGATGTTTAAGAGAGAAACCGGCCAAAAACACGAAAATGGGAGTGTATTTAGCAAAGTGGGGTGTGTGTAAATAAACTATTACACTCTAATTTAATTTGGGGACAACTGTTGACCACTTCGGAAGGCTTGACACTCATCACGGTGGAATCCGTAAAGTTCCGTGAGGTTTCAGAAAGAAAACAGCCAAAAACACAAAAACGAGGGGGGGGGGGACTTATCAAGATAGGGGTGTAAATAGAAATTTAGAATCTAGGTTGGGTTGATTAAGGAGGAAGCAACCTAGCTCGCCTGGGCGAGTTGGGCGGCAAGCTCCTCTCCCGTTTTGTTGAAAAATGGCTTTCGGGGCTTCCGTAAAATTTCTGAAAACCTTGGGTAAGCATATTTCACTTAATATTGGTGAAAGGGAAGAAAAAAAAGAGGAAAATCAAGTCCGAAATGCTTCCGTAAGGCTTCCATAACTTTTTTGTAAAGTACGATAGGGGGATGAACTTAGTAATTTGGGGGGTGCATCAGGAAACTTCCTGAGGAAGCAACCCAGCTGGGCGGCAAGCTCCATCCCCTTTTTCTATAAATAGGCCGAGGGGGGCTGTTCCAAAGGGTCCCTGACCCCTATGCTATGCATTTCAACTGTTTTGGGTGAAAAAATGTTTTTCCCTGAAGAAAATCCAAGTCGAGGTGCTTCTGTAAAGCTTCTGAGACTTTTCCGTGAACAATTTCGTGAAGATTTTATGCCGTTCTTCGTTCTTCAACCGGTAAGTTTTCAAATCCGAGACGTTCAATTCATTTCTTGTTTTGTTGGCTTTCATCTTCATTTCGTTCACTTTTGGTTTTCTTTTCTTCCATTTTTGACGAGCTTTAACTGATCGTTTAAGCCGTTATCTCGCCTAATAAATGATAAAATGAATTTCAACCGATCATTTGCGTTGTAACTTCGTTTAATCACTGTTAAAGCAAAATCTAACCGATTATTCACGTTGTAACCTCGATTAAATAAAAAAGGCAAATAATAATAAAATAATCAAAATATCTTGAAAAAAATAATAATAAAATAATCAAAATATCTTTGAATAAAATAATAAAAAAATGAATCGGACATCTTTCTTTGAAAGTTTCCTTGAATGAATTGACTAATGACCAAAGTGAAACTAAGGCTAAAATCAACTCACAAACCAAATTTTGTTCGCTAAATGTCACTTGAAACTGTTTTAAGGTCCAACGCCTTAAAACGGTCATCTTTGCTTTTATCGATTAACATGGACCGTTCAAAAAAGCATAAAATCAACACATAACTTTATCGCTTTTGCAAGAACTACGTAGGTCTGATTTCCTCATCGCAATTGAGGATACATAGGAGCAAAAGCTCCGCTTTTGTCGACCACCCCAAGAGATCGTTAATGGTACAACACCTTAATGTTTCTCTCCTTTCAAAAACCATGAGATAGTTAATGGTCCAATGCCTTAACGTTTCTCTCCTTTCAAATCCAAGAGATTGTTAATGGTCCAATGTCTTAACGTTTCTCTCCTTTCCAAAAATCAAAAGATCGTTTAATGGTCCAACGCCTTAAACAACTTTTGTTCGGTTAAAATATATCTTGCAAAAAAAGATAAAAACAACTTAACCAACGTTTAGTTCTGAAAGAATTACGTAGGTCTGATTTCCTCATCGCAATTGAGGAATACGTAGGAGTGAGGGAAACACCCTTGTCGACCACAAAAAGATAAAAAATACAAAAAGGCCCATAAAAAGCTAAAAAAACATAAAAAGGGAAAAATATATAATTTTGAAGTCATATTTGCACACTTGATTGAAGGGTCTGTCGTCCCTTGTGATGAATGCATGGGGTTCTAATACCTTCCCCGTGGGTAAAAACAACTCCTGAAACTTTCACGATTAAAGTTCGTAGACCACACGTTCCGTTTTTTTCGACGTTTTCCTCGAATAAACGTTGGTGGTGACTCCGCGTGCCTTCCTCCCTTGGAAGACGCACCCGTGAGCCCTCGCGTCGCCCTCCCAGCGAAGGGTAGGTTGACATAGTTGGTGACTCCGCTGGGGATTGTTTTTAGAGAGTTAGGCCTATTAATCTTTTGTTCAAAAGTTGTGTTTTCCCTTTCATCAGTTTCCTTTTTCCTTTATGTTCTTGTATAAACTTCTTCGATGTTGTAAGCGTGTTTTAATGTATGCATGAGATAAATATGTATTCATTTGATGTACACAACACCAACACCTTTTTGCACACACGGTAAGTTGAAAAGGGGCCCTATACTCGTGTCCATGGGAACATAAGGAGTGGAGGTGAATCTGTGATCATGCTGGGTCTCTGACTTGCTTGATAACAGTGAACCCTCATCTAGAGTTTTTCTCTTTGATAACATATTGTTGCTGGTAGTCCCTGCTGCCGTAATATGTTTTTCGAAGGGGATGATTCCTCTAGAAACCATCAAGAAAGATATGACCACCTTGGGAATTATCACTAAAAGCCTTTTAGTTCCTCCCGTTTAGGTCCCTAAAATAAGGGACCTAAACGGGACCATTGTTTGAACACTATTGTCATACCCTAATTTCGTCCGGGGACCATTGTTTGATAGCATGCAACCTTTGATTGACCGCTTCGAGGTACTTGACACCCTTTGTTGCACAATACGTGAAGTTCCGTGACATGCCGGAGATCAAAAGGAAGCATTGTTACACAATCCGTGAGATTCTGTAACATTTCGAAAGCCAAAAGAGGAGTAATTACATGACCCGTAAGGTTTCGTAACCTTACGGAAAGAAAACAAGTATCGTTACGAAATTTATAAAGTTTCGTAACGTTACGGAAAAAGAATCACCAAAAAAAGCAAGGGGGTGTATTTAGTAAAAAAGGGGTGCAAATAGCAACCAGGCCCACTTGGGCCTTCCAGGATGTTCCTCCAGAAGGCAGTTGCTTCTGGAGGAAGCAACCTAGCTCGCCTGGGCGAGCTGGGTGGCAAGCTCCTCCCCTATTTTCCTATAAATAGGGGGAGGAGTGAAGGAGAAAGGGGTTCAACCCTTCTGGTATTTCGGGATCACTTAAAATTAGTGAGAAAAATTGTTTCCGTGAAGAAAATCCAAGCCGAGGCGCTTCCGTAATGTTTCCGTGGGTGATTTCGCAAAGATTTTCAACCGTTCTTTGTTGTTTGTCGTTCGTTCTTCGTTGTTCTTCGGTCTTCAACCGGTAAGTTCTCGAAATCGAACTTTTCAATTCATTCTATGTACCCTTGGTGGTCCCCATTTGTTTCGCGTACTTTTATTTTCGTTTCATTTACTTTCCGTACCCCCTTTTGACGTGCTTTAGTCATTTACTTAAGTCATTTTCTCGCCTAATCAAAAAATAAAATAAATTTCCACCGATCATTTGAATTGTAATATCCGTTAATTTCTGTTAAAATGAAATCCGAACATTCGGTCATGCCATAACCACGTTGGAAGCCAAAAAGAGGTAAAATAATAATATAATAATAAAAAAATATCTTTTAGTAAAATAAACCAAAAAAATCAATCGGACGTTTCTCTTTGGGATTTCTCTTTCTTAATCGAATTGACTAATAACTAAAGTGAAACTAAAGCTAAAATCAACTCACAAAGTCAAGCTCGTCCGCAAAAAATCACTAAAAAGGATTTTAAGGTTCAATACCTCAGTTTTCTCACCAAGTAAAAATGGATCATTTTAAGGTCCAATGCCTTAAAAGGACTTCCTTCCAAGTAAAAAGAATCGCTTGATTCGCCCTTTTGAAAGAACTACGTAGGTCTGATTTCCTCTTCGATGGAGGGTACGTAGGAGCAAGAGCCACGCTTTTGTCGACCTCAAAAATTAAAAAGAAATAAAAGTTTAAATACATAACTTCACACAATTCTAATTTAAGGCTGTTATCCTTTGTGATAAACGTGAGAGGTGCTAATACCTTTCTCAAATGTAAATACAACTCCTGAATCTGGAATATTCTTCATGACCGGTTTCCTTCGGTTTTTCCGAAATTTCCCACAAATAAACGTTGGTGGCGACTTCGCGCATTTTCCTCCTTTGGAAGACGCACCCGTGAGCCTCGCCTCGCTCGCCCGCAAAAGGGTAGGTTGCGACAGTTGGTGACTCCACTGGGGACTGTTTTTGTGAGTTAGACCTATTTTAGGAAAGTGTGGAATTGTGAAACTTTGTGTGTGCATTTTTTTAAACTGTGTAAATATAATAAATGCTGTTTTTTTTCCACATTTTTACACTGTTTCTAAGCACCCACGGGTTTGAGTAAAAAGTGGCCCTATGCCCGGGTCTAAGGAAATCTAAGGAGTGGAGGTGAATCTATGGTCATGCTAGGTCTCCGACTTGCTTGATAATAGTGAAACCTCGTCTAGAGCTTTCTCTCTTTATAATGTGTTGTCATTGGTATTCCATACCACCGCAATATTATTATCTTGAGTGATGATACCTCTAGAAAACAACCATGTGAGATATGGATTGTTGGGAGTAGTTATTAGAGAGCCCTAGATATTATCCTATAGGACCCCAAATAGGGGAATGGAGTAAGCATGCTCTGTGCCATTTGTTCTCATGCATTCTTCTGCGAATAGCACATAAATTATAGTTTTGCTGTATAGCTAGTGATATCTTGTCTCTTTAGAGTAATGCGTCACTTTTTAATGCATACGTTGGGGCGCCGCAATGCCTAGAACGTAGTATTAAAAAGATGGATCTTTTTCGGTCTCGTATATGTAAATTACCACTTGTTTTTCTTTTCGTTTCATGCGTGCACATTGCATCATTCGTATCGGAGCCTTGATTCACCCCTTTTTAGGTAAATGATGGGGACAAATCAAATCGGAAAAAGATTCTATCAAGTCAAGATTAAGGGCCTAGATGTCACAAGCCTTAAGGAGTTGGGACGGTTGATGGGACCCCTCCAAAGGCAAGCCTTCCGCAAAGTGTATGGAAAGATTTTAGATTTGACCACAACGGAGGTATTTACGAAAGTCGTTGTATCCTTTGCCCAATACTATGACCAGCCATTGAGATGCTTCACGTTTGGGGACTTCCAGATAGTACCGACTATTGAAGAATTTGAGGAGATTCTAGGATGCCCTCTTGGGGGAAGAAAACCGTATCTTTTCTCTGGGTTTCTTCCCTCCTTGAGCAAGATTGCAGCTGTGGTCGGAGATTTGGCGAGAGAGTTGGATCGTATGAAGCAAACTCGAAACGGCGTAGTAGGCCTACCGCGAAAATACTTGGAAGGCAAGGCAAGGGATATGGCGAATCAAGAGGAGTGGGTCCCGTTTGCGGATATACTAGCTTTGCTAATCTTTGGGGTTGTCCTCTTTCCAAACGTGGACGGTTTGGTGGACCTAGCCGCGATTGATGCTTTCCTTGCATATCACCATAGCAAGGAGAGCCCGGTGGTAGCTATCTTGGCGGACTTATTTGATACATTTGACCGAAGGTGCGAGAAGAACAGTGCATGGATTGTCTGCTGCTTACCCGCTCTTTGTGTGTGGTTAGTTTCCCACCTATTCTAACAAGACATAAGGCACCCGTGTCCGCTCCAATGTTATTGCTCATGCGTCGAAAATGTGAATGTATGTATACATGATTTTGATGATGTCAAAAGAAGAATCAAACAAGGCTCATTTTGCTTCAAGATTAATACAAGATTGTTTCAACAAACAAAGCCTTGATTCAAGATTTCTTCAAGATCAAGCCTTGCCTCACAATGAAAGGTTTCAAGTCATTCAAGGCACATGCAATCGATTACCAATACATGTAATCGATTACCAATGGTTTGAAAGTGTGTAATCGATTACACATCATATGTAATCGATTACCAGAGACTCTGAATGTTGGGAATTAAAATTTTAAATGAAGAGTTGCAACTATTCAAGAAATATAACTGTGTAATCGATTACACAAACATTGTAATCGATTACCAGTGGAGAGTTTTCAGAAAATCTACCAACAGTCACATCTTTTCATTGGATTTGTGAATGACCATCAAAGGCCTATAAATAGGTGACTTGGGCACAAATTAAAGAGAGATTTTTGATTGATCAAAACGTTTTATCCTCTCAAAAGATTAAGAGAGTTTTG
Organism: Glycine soja; assembly: GCF_004193775.1. Classification (NCBI taxonomy): domain Eukaryota; kingdom Viridiplantae; phylum Streptophyta; class Magnoliopsida; order Fabales; family Fabaceae; genus Glycine; species Glycine soja. The sequence goes on from NC_041002.1 coordinate 42,080,251, forward strand.
CTTGGCAAAAATGTCTTATCCTCTCAAAAGACAATGAGAGAGATTCCAAAAGAACTTCATTGTCAAATGCTCTCTCAAAAGAAATCCTTGACCAAACACTTGCAAAATGTATAAGAATTCTTACTTGATCTTCATTGTAATATTCTTCCCTTGAAGAGAGAATTCTTCTTCCATTCTTCTTATTCAATGAGATTGGTTAAGAGACTGTGAGTCTCTTGTTGTAAAGCATCTGAACACAAGGGATGGGTTGTCCCTGTGTGGTGCAGACTTTGTAATGGATTTTACAAAGATAGTGGAAAACTTAAGTGGGTTGCTTGAGTACTGGATGTAGGCACAAGGGTGTGGCCGAACCATTATAAAACTATGTTTGCATTCTCTCTTCCCTTATCTTATTTATTTTGTTGCAATCAATTGTGTCTTGCATGTTTAAAGAACATTGTTAAATTGATTGTTGTTGCTTCTTCTACATTCTAAGCCTATCCCTCTTAAGATTATTGAGGCCACAAGGTCCAACAAGTGGTATCAGAGCGGGATTCTTGTATAAAGTTTAAAAACTTCAAGAATAGATATGGCCTCATCCAAATTTCCATTTCTTGAGGGAAATTCTATCAATAGTCTCTTATGTTCAATGGCGAGGGTTATCATTATTGGAAAATCCGAATGCAGATCTTTATGGAAGCCATAGATTTAAAGATATGGGAAGCCATTGAATTTGATTCCTTTACTCCTACAATGGTAGAGAGAAATGCAACTATATATAAAAAAAACTAGAGAAGAATGGAATGATGATGAAAGAAGAAAGAAGAAGATTTCTCCTTAGCCCCAAAATGCTGAATGCGATCAATCTGGGCACATGAGATTCAATTGTCCTGTCTTCAAAAGAAGAATGAAAAATCTGACAAGAGGAATTTCAAAGAAAAGAAAGAAAAGAAAGGATACATCACTTAGGAAGATAATGTCATAAATTCTTCAAGTGATTTAGAGAATAAAATCATAAGTCTGTGTATCATGATGAAAGACTATGAAAACGGAGAAGAGCAAAGTTGATACATTGATAGCAATTTCTCAAAACACATGGCATGCATCACGATTTATTCATATTTCTTCCCAAGATAAGTGGATATGTGATTTATGAAGACAACAAACAAAGACCACATCTCTCCCCAAGAAAAGTGAATCTCAAGAAAAGTGAATATGTGATTTATGGAGACAACAAAGGTCACTTGATCAACAAGTCCAACAAGTGATATCAAATGATACCAACAGGTCACTTGTCTTTGATTGATTACTTTTGATGCTTGTTTTCTAATTGAGTTTAGATTGTCCTTGATGATTGATTGTTTGTGTTCTTTGATTGATGTGTTTGTTTTTGCTTCATTTATATTCAATGTTTGTTAGTTTGATTGATTGATTATATTTTATAATTGATTAATTGTGGTTGTTGATTGTTTTTGATTGAGTTTTGATTGTCTTTGATAATTGTTTTTGATTGTGTTTTGTTGATTGCTTTTGATTGTATATTTGATTGATTGTCTTTGATGTTTGTTCCTGATTGAGTTTTTGATTGTCTTTAAAGAATCTATTAAAATTTTCAAATTAGTTTCATATTTCAAGAAAACTATTTCAAATTTAGAAAAGGAAATTTTGAAATTGAAATTTGAAAAGTTAAATTTGGAAATTGAAATTTGAATATTTTTTTAATAGAAATAATTGTACATAATTAGTTGATTGTTAATTTAATTAATTTGATTCGAAATGTTTGATGATTGAATTTGATTGTGATTGTGTTTAATTGATTGTGTTTTTGTGAGTGCAAAATAGTTTATTTTAATGCCTTTTGGTATCACTTGATTTTGATACATTACAACAGGTGGTAACATTTTTCTCCTCTCTATTCATGATTTGTTTTTGATGTTGACAAAGGGGGAAAAAAGATAAAAGATAAAATAGTAAGGAAAAATTATCTATTCTTTATGAGACAACTTTTTATATATGAAAAGTTGGAAATCTTCAATTGTCTCATATAAGCAATCATTGTAAAACCAAGGGGGAGTAAACTATATGCAAATAGATATTTTCTTTGTTGTTGCTCCTAACCTACAAGTGGTTGTCATCATCAAAAAGAGGGAGAATGTAAATCATGAAGATTTTGATGATATCAAGAAGAATTTGCTTGAGAAAGGGGGAGAATGTAAATCACGCAAGCTTTGATGGTGTTGAGAAGAAATCACATGTTTGTCATCATCAAAAAAGGGGAGAATGTGAATGTATGTATACATGATTTTGATAATGTCAAAAGAAGAATCAAACAAGGCTCATTTTGCTTCAAGATTAATACAAGATTGTTTCAAAAAACAAAGCCTTGATTCAAGATTTCTTCAAGATCAAGCCTTGCCTCATAATGAAAGGTTTCAATTCATTCAAGGCACATGTAATCAATTACCAGAGACTCTGAATGTTGGGAATTCAAATTTTAAATGAAGAGTCACAATTATTCAAGAAATATAACTGTGTAGTCGATTACACAAACATTATAATCGATTACCAGTGGAGAGTTTTCAGAAAATCTGCCAACAGTCACATCTTTTCATTGGATTTGTGAATGACCATCAAAGGCCTATAAATAGGTGACTTGGGCACAAATTAAAGAGAGAGTTTTGATTGATCAAAATGTTTTATCCTCTCAAAAGATTAAGAGAGTTTTGCTTGGCAAAAATGTCTTATCCTCTCAAAAGACAATGAGAGAGATTCCAAAAGAACTTCATTGTCAAATGCTCTCTCAAAAGAAAACCTTGACCAAACACTTGCAAAATCTATAAGGATTCTTACATGATCTTCATTGTAATATTCTTCTCTTGAAGAGAGAATTCTTCTTCCATTCTTCTTATTCAATGAGATTGGTTAAGAGACTGTGAGTCTCTTGTTGTAAAGCATCTGAACACAAGGGATGGGTTGTCCCTGTGTGGTTCAGACTTTGAAATGGATTTTACAAAGATAGTGGAAAACTTAAGTGGGTTGCTTGAGTACTGGATGTAGGCACAAGGGTGTGGCCGAACCAGTATAAAACTGTGTTTGCATTCTTTCTTCCCTTATCTTATTTATTTTGTTGCAATCAATTGTGTCTTGCATGTTTAAAGAACATTGTTAAATTGATTGTTGTTGCTTCTTCTACATTCTAAGCCTATCCCTCTTCAGATTATTGAGGCCACAAGGTCCAACAGAAAAGAGAAGAGTAGATTGGGACCAATACTTGGCTGGGATAGGAGGCAGAACAATCAACTAGTTTCCTCGATGGAAGGAAGGAAAAGAGGGAGTTCTCTTCTCATGTGGGGACTACCCAAGCGTTCCATTGATAGGGACGAGGGGTTGTATTAACTACAATCCCGCACTTGCTATAAGACAGTTAGGGTACCCCATGAGGGGAGCACCGACGGAAGAGAGCCTCTCGCCTTTCCTTGTGAGATATTTCGGCGCGCAAAGTTTCAAGATTGTACAAAGAGTCCACAAGGCGTGGGAAAGCCCGTTAAGGAAAGATAAAGAACTTAGGGGCATCCGTAATGGCATCATCGGTGGTTATCATGAATGGCTGAGAGTTCATACATGAGGGTTTGATTGGCTCTCCAAGTTGAAAATTATCAACGAGGAGAACTTCGAAGCTCCAGAAGAGGATGAAGAAGTCCAAGCTCTAAAAACAGAGCTAGGAAAGGCAAGACTCGCCAAAGAAAAATTCAAGTTAGTCGCTACAGACATCCGAAAAGAGTGTGCCGAGTTACGAGAGGAAAATGAGGCTACCGCAAGAGCCCTGGAACAAGAAACCAAGAGGGCTCCCAAGGAAGAGCATGGCCGAGATAAATTCCGAGGAGCTTTGTGGGGCAACAACAATGAGCTCAAGCTCCGGAGAGAGGAAAGAGACCAGTCACGAGTACATAGCATGGTCTTAAAGGAGGAGTTAGCTGCCTGCTCAAGATCCAAGAGGAGTTTGGCCCAACACTTAGAAGCCATGGAGCAAAGCATGCTAGCTATAATAGGGCAGTACAAAGAAGAGTTAAACCAGTCTTTGGCCCATGAACAAAAACTAGTAGAGGAATTCGCACAAGCATATGCCGAGAAGGAAGCATGAGGGAGGGTGATTGATTCATTGCATCAAGAAGCGACCATGTGGATGGATAGGTTCTCCTTGACCTTAAATGGAAGTCAAGACCTCCCGCGACTACTAGCCAAAGCAAAGGCCATCGTCGAGGTGTGTTCAGCCCTAGAGGAAATTCAGTGGCTAATCAATTACTGTCAACACATGATAGATTTGATGGCCTATATAATTAGAAACCGTTAGGTTTTGTTGTAACACTTTTGTATGATCTTGGCTAGATAAAAGATTTTGTTCCTTTTTTATAAAAAGAGAAGTTCTGAAACTCATCACGTTGTCTAAAAAGGCCTTGAGGTGGATCCAAGTGCTCTAATCATTCATTAGCATATTCATGATTTGGTGGCATGCTCACCACTGTTTGTTTCTTTAGGGAACTCACCATAACTAAAAAAGCGCAAAGGCACCCCTATTACACCCGATCCAAAAGTAAGATGGATAATGAAGAGGGAGTGCAGGAACAGATGAAGGCCGACATGTCGGCCTTAAAAGATCAGATGGCTTCTATCATGGAAGCCATGCTAAAGATTCAAAAATCAATAGAAGACAATGCAACGGTGGCTGCTTCCAATACGGCTAGGGAAGCAGAACCGGTGCTACAGCCCGCAATAAACTTGGGCCGAGACAGAAACGCGACGGGTTTCAATCGGAGGTATAGTCCTCAAGCCTACCCTTATGGTTTGCCTCCAGACTTCACTCCCTGTACCCCTCCAGACGATTTGAGCCAAGCCCCTACCTTCGAGGGGCAGCTCCCTCCTCATGCTGACTATCCTCTGCAGGAAGATGATGAAGGATATGCCCATTTAGGCCCTCTACTTCCCCTCAAGGAATCGGCCCCCCATGAGTTGCCCCAACCAAACATAGTCCGCCATGTCCCGTCTCCATCCGCACTCGTTAAGGAACTCGTTCCCATTGCAAAAGACAAGGGAAAGATTGATCTACTTGAAGAGAGGCTGAGAGCGGTAGAAGGCCTCGGCAACTATCCATTCTCGGATTTAGCGGATCTGTGTCTGGTACCTGACATCATCATTCCTCCCAAGTTTAAAGTACCAGATTTTGATAAATACAAAGGGACGACGTGTCCAAAGAGTCATCTTCGGATGTATTGCCGAAGGATGGGGGCATATTCTACGGACGAAAAGCTGTTAATGCACTTCTTTCAGGACAGCTTAGCCGGAGCAGCAGTGGCGTGGTACACCAATCTGGAAGCTTCTCAGATCCGGTCATGGAAAGACTTGGCAACTGCCTTCATTAGGCAGTACCAATACAACACGGATATGGCTCTTGATTGGAACCAACTTCAGAGCATAAGCAAACGGGAACATGTGTCCATTAAGGAATATGCTCAAAGGTGGAGAGACCTAGCAGTCCAAGTCATCCCACCTATGACTGAGAGGGAAATGATCACGATTATGGTAGATGCGTTGCCTACATTCTACTACAAGAAGTTGATAGGATATATGCCAGCTAACTTTGCAGACCTCGTCTTCGCTGGAGAAAGAATCGAGTCCAGGCTAAGGAAAGACAAGTTTGAATATGCCTCCAACGCTGCTCCCAACAACAATAGAAGAGCCCCAGTGGTGGGCACACGGAAAAAGGAAGGAGATACCCACGCGGTCACCACTGCCTCAACATGGACGAAAATGCCCCAAAATGCCCAAAACTCATACCAACATAACCACCCGAACTTTTCGATCCGAGCCGGAAGTTCCCTCCCAACTCAAGTGGAAGGGCCTCCCACAACAGAAAAAACGCCTGCACAACACACAGCTCCAGCCATTCCCCGGCCAGCCAATAATACAACTCCTGGCGCAAGCTATAACAATGCACGACGCCCCCCGAGAGACGAGTTCTCTCCTGTTTCCATGGCGTATTCCGAGTTATGGCCCTCATTATTGGAAAATCATTTAGTGGTGGCCATACCCGGGAAGGTCTTCCAGCCACCATACCCCAAGTGGTACAACTTAAATGCCACATGCGCATACCATAGTGGAGCCCCCAGACACAACATCGAATCTTGCCTGCCATTCAAGTATAAGGTGCAACACCTAATAAATGCCGGCTGGCTATCATTTCAAGAAGAGGGCCCCAACGTTAAAACCAATCCACTAGCCAGTCATGGAGGAGCTAGCGTAAATGCCATCGAAAAGGATAGGCCGTCAGGGTCAAAGAGATTAGAAGATGTGGCTACGTCTAGACAATTCATCTACCAGTTGCTGCAGGCAGCATGCATGGTCTCTCGTGGCGGAGACAAAAGTGACAAATGTCTATTTCATCTCGGGAAATCACACGACATGGAAACCTGCCCCGCGTTGGAAGAGTTACTTCAACGGCTCATGGACTAGAGGCAGCTCAAAGTGTCCGAGGGAGATAGGGAAGAACCGCATATTTGCATGCAGTCGGTAGAAAGGAATGTTCCCCTAACCCCCAAAGCCCTAGTAATATGTTTCACTAGGAAGGTGACCAGCTCCAGGTCCGAGTACCCCCCGACAGTGCCCAAGCCAACTCCGTTTTCCTATCAAAGCAATAAGGTCGTTCCGTGGAAGTATACCCCTCCCGCTTTTGGAGAAAGGGCTGCAACTGAGGTTGACTCCTTGTCAGCCAAGGTGACCAACATTACCGACCTTAGTGGCGTAACCCGCAGTGGCCGGGTGTTCGCTCCCCCTCACTCGGCGGAATTGCCCTCCAAGGGGAAAGCACCCATGATCCAAGAGCCCGCAGACGCGGCCACCCCCTCAAAAGAAGTGGATCCCCCGCTGGTAAAAGGAGCGGAAAAGAAAGAAGGTCTTCAAGGAAAAGCGGTGACCTTGGAAGAAGCTCATGAGTTCCTTCGTCTCATCCAACAAAGTGAGTTTAAAGTAGTTGAGCAACTGAATAAAACTCCGGCAAGGATCTCTTTGCTTGAACTGCTCATAAACTCCGAGCCTCATCGTGCACTATTGGTAAAGGTCCTCAACGAAGCCCACATAGCACACGACATCTCAGTCGAGGGTTTTGAAGGCATTGTTAATAATATAACTACCAATAACTATATCGCATTCGCAAAAGAAGAGATTCCAGTTGAGGGGAGAGGGCACAACAAAGCTCTACATGTGTCTGTCAGATGCATGGACCATGTCGTCACTAAGGTACTCATCGACAATGGTTCAAGTTTAAATGTGATGCCAAAGACCACCTTGGAGAAGCTTCCTTTTAATGCGTCACGTCTAAAACCAAGTTCGATGGTAGTTGCCGAGAGGTGATGGAGGAAATTGACATCCCCATTCAGATAGGCCCCCACACTTGCTATGTGGTTTTCCAAGTGATGGACATAAATCTCGCCTACAACTGCCTTTTGGGGAGACCCTGGATTCACACGCTAGGAGGGGTCCCTTCGACGCTTCACCAAAAATTGAAATTCGCGGTTGGTGGACTCTTGGTGATAGTGTCAGGCGAAGAAAATATGTTGGTGAGCTGCCCCTCCTCCGCGCCATATGTAGAAGCAGCGGAGGAATCATTGGAAACAACTTTCCAATCCTTCGAGGTGGTGAGTTGTGCCTCTGTGAAAACGAGTCCGTTGCTACCTTGTCTCTCTAATGCGGCCCTAATGGTGGCACGGGTAATGCTCAGGCATGGTTATGAGCCCGGAATGGGTCTGGGCAAGGACAGCCACGGGAATGCCGATGTGGTCGACATTAGGGGTAACCCGTACAAATATGGGTTGGGGTATGAACCCAGGAAATTGGGAAGAAGGAATGCACCGTCAAGACTCTGGGCAGATAGGGCATGGCCCGACCATGTTAGCCCGTGTTTCATAAGTGCCAGGATAATGTTCGAGGAAGAGGTGGCGGCAATAGGAGAGGAATCTCCACAAGATCCGCCAAGTTTCGTGCGACCGTGCCATCCCAATTCCCAAGTGGGGAACTTGCGCGTGATGAGCCAGTCGGAAGTCTATACCGCTGATTCGATGTAATTTGAGGCTATAGATTCCTTTCTCTTTTGTTTTGTGAAACCTACCTTATTAAATAACAAAGAGATCTTGTTTCATCTATTCTTGCGATTCCACCTTTTCTCATATCATTTTGCATGTTTTTGTTTTTTGTTTTGAATGGTATAGATGTGAGGGTCGATTCTTTGAGGATCCTAACAGCGAGGGTTTGATAATTGATTTTGACCGAGAAGTAAGTCAAACAATAAACGAAGAAGAGGAAGAGGGCGTCCTTTCACTAGAGTTGAAGAGATTGATCGCTCAGGAAGAACGTGAAATGAAGCCTCACCAAGAGGAAACCGAACTGATAAACTTAGAGGCCGGAGAGGGAAAGAAAGAAGTGAAAGTAGGAACCGGTATGACCGCACCTATCTGCCAAGGTTTGTTAACCCTTCTTGAAGAATATCAAGACATCTTCGCATGGTCGTACCAAGACATGCCAGGTCCGGACCTCGACATTGTGCAGCATAAGTTGCCATTGAATCCTGGGTCTTCCCCGGTTAAGCAAAAACTACGAAGGATGAGACCTGAAATGTCTTTGAAGATTAAAGAAGAAGTGAGAAAGCAGTTCGATGCGGGTTTCTTGGCTGTAGCTCGATACCCGGAGTGGGTAGCCAACATTGTCCCAGTCCTTAAAAAGGATGGCAAAGTGCGAATGTGCGTAGACTATCGGGATTTAAACCGAGCCAGTCCTAAAGACAATTTTCCCTTACCACACATTGATATACTGGTAGATAATACAGCCAAGTTCGCCCTTTTCTCTTTTATGGATGGTTTCTCAGGGTATAATCAGATAAAAATGGCACCCAAAGATGTGGAGAAGACCACTTTCGTCACCCTATGGGGAGCATTCTGCTACAAAGTGATGGCCTTCGGGCTGAAAAATGCTGGGGCAACCTATCAGCGTGCCATGGTAGCTTTGTTCCACGACATGATGCATAAAGAGATAGAAGTCTATGTAGATGACATGATTGCCAAATCTTGGACCAAGGACGAACACCTCGTCAACCTGTGTAAGCTGTTTGGAAGGCTGTAGAAATACCAATTGAAACTAAACCCCGCCAAGTGCACCTTCGGGGTAAAATCGGGGAAGTTATTGGGATTTATCGTGAGCCAAAAGGGGATAGAGATAGATCCCGAGAAAGTGAAGGCCATTCTTGAAATGCCAGAGCCACGCACGGAGAACCAGGTTCGAGGTTTCCTGGGCAGGTTGAATTACATCGCGAGATTTATCCCGCAACTCACCCCTACTTGGGAGCCCATCTTCAAACTATTGCGTAAAAACCAGGCGGTCCTGTGGAACAGCGACTGCCAAGAGGCCTTCGAAAAAATCAAACAGAGCCTCGCGAATCCCCCGGTGCTCATGCCACCTATAACAAGAAGACCTCTTTTCCTGTACATGACTGTGTTAGACGAGTCTATGGGGTGCGTGTTGGGTCAGCACGATGACTCTGGGAAAAAGGAACAAGCCATTTACTATTTAAGCAAGAAGTTTACCACCTATGAGATGAATTACTCTATGTTGGAAAGGAAATGTTACGCCTTGGTATGGGCGTCACATCGTCTTAGGCAGTACATGCTCAGTCATACCACGTGGCTTATTTCCAAAATGGATCTCGTGAAATACATCTTTGAGAAACCGGCCCTCACGGGACGAATCGCTAGGTGGCAGGTACTACTATCTGAATTTGATATTGTGTACATCACCCAAAAGGCAATAAAGGGAAGCGCCTTGGCAGATTATTTGGCCCAACAACCTCCCAAGATTATCGGCCGATGCACCCTGAGTTCCCAGATGAAGACATCATGGCCCTATTCGAAGAGAAGCAGACGCACGAGGATATAGACAAATGGATTGTTTGTTTCGATGGGGCATCTAATGCTTTGGGCCATGGAGTAGGGGCAGTCCTTGTATCCCCAGATGATCAATGTATTCCTTTCACGGCCAGGCTAGGTTTCGATTGTACCAACAATATGGCCGAATATGAAGCGTGCGCCCTTGGGATTCAAGCGGCCATTGATTTTGACGTAAAGCTACTCAAACTGTATGGAGACTCGGCTTTGGTAATATGCCAGTTGAGAGGAGAATGGGAAAGTAGGGATCAAAAGTTGATACTCTATCAAGCTCATATCTTGAAGTTAGCCGAATTCTTTGACGACATTTCTTTCCACCACATACCTCGGGAAAAGAACCAAATGGCCGATGCATTGGCCACCTTGGCATCCATGTTTCAACTTGCCCCACACGGGGATCTGCCGTACATTGAATTCAGATCTCGGGGCAAGCCAGTACATTGTTGTGCAATAGAGGAAGAGCGAAAGATGTTGCCTTTTGCCTTGCATGGATATCGAACCTCGGTACGAACTTCTACTGGGGCAACGCCGTATTCCTTGGTTTATGGGATGGAAGCGGTACTCCCATTTGAGGTAGAGGTCCCTTCCCAGAAGATACTAGCGGAATCAGGCCTAGAAGAATTAGAGTGGACTCAAACACGCTACGACCAACTCAACCTTATTGAAGGTAAGCGTTTGACGGCCATGAGCCATGGGCGCCTGTATCAACAAAGGATAAAGAACGTGTTCGACAAGAAGGTACGCCCGCGCAAGTTCAATCAGGGGGACCTTGTCCTGAAAAAGATATCCCACGCTGTTAAAGATAATCGAGGGAAGTGGGCCCCAAATTACGAAGGACCTTTCGTTGTGAAAAGGGCTTTTTCTGGGGGGGCTCTGGTGCTCACCAACATGGATGGCGAGGAGCTACCCTCGCCCGTGAACTCTGATGTTGTTAAGCGATATTACGCTTGAAATCTGGGGCAATTGAGGAAACCGCTGCATGTTCTTTTTATTTTTGTGTTTGTGTGTTCTTCTTGGTTTCCTCCAGGGATTCCTGTCCGCTGTAATTGTCTCGTCAAAGTTCTTTAAAAGAAGAGAACATGGGTCTGAGGCTTTAGTCCTCAGTTTGGTTTTAAACCATGTGCAGTTTGTGATAACCTGAGCCCTTTCGCTCAGTTCATGGGGTGCCCCAAGTGCTTAATTAAAACTGAACCTAACCAGCTTTCACTAAGAAGATTATTGCATTTGAAAACATTCATGCATACGCATATGCATGCATATTTTGTGATAACAGGGGCAAAATCGTCTTAGGCAACGGTCAGAGGTCGAGACAAGGTTAAAGGCAGAAACCAATCAAGGTAAGACGATGACGCGGTCACGGTTTGCCACACATTGTTGTTTCCTACTTTCGGGTACTTAGGGATGGACGCAAGTAGAGGCTAGGGTCACGACCAATAGGTCGTCATCCTTTGCCTAGCCCGGGACAAACGGAAAGCGCCGCTGCAAAACAGCCAAGTATCCTTTAAAATCTCCAGTAATTATTGTTGTTGTGTCTATAAAGTAAGTATTAGATGACTAATCTACCCTGAGGGGTTTCGAGTAAGCGAACGCTGACCCTTAGATGAGCTCGCCTGGGTGAGCAACCCTTGCACGAAATGGGTTAAAAAGGGGGAAGGGGGAAGGTTTCTGCACCAAAAACTCTTCCCCCCCCCCCTCATTCAAAAAAGAAAGCTACGGGAATCACCTATTTTTGCAGCCCCTAGGTCACCATTTTTCACGTTTTTGATTCCATTTTGCTCTATTATTAATCTCTAACAAGTAAGTACCTCATTCTTGGGCTCTCTGGCTTTCGATTGATGTATTTTGGTGCTCTAAGTTGCATGTATTTGCTCAAAATGTGAGGGATTTATCCTTGAATTATTGCTTGTTTTTGTTGAATTGAGGGGTTGTAGGGGATGTCCTTAGGCCTAGGGTGCATTCTGTGATAATGGGGCATGCCACATTGCCCTCATTCCCTTGATTTTCATGCTTAAACATGCGCCCACCAAGTGTTCAGTGAAATGCCTCAATGGCATTTGCGCATGATTTTGTGGAACTTAGCTTGCGAAACAAATTGTGCACATTGTGAGTGTGTGGGTAGTTTGTAGAAGCTAGACTAAAGTGCCAAAAGGATGACTCATGCCTAGGAATCTAAGTTTCCGGTTTTGAATGTAAAAGATGCATGAGTATTAGAACATGTTTGAGGAGTTTTTTGACTAGAATTCAAAGCTTGCTGCCTCATGAGAAATGCCTTGCGCTTAGATAGCATGAAAAAACCCTTCGATAATATGTATGTATGTAAATATGTAGCATGAAACGCCTTGCGAAATGTTGAATAAAATGCCTTGCAAAATATGAATATATATCGCATGAAAATGCCTTGCATAATATGAATATATATAGCATGAAGTGCCTTACAAAGTGTTTGGATGGGTAGCGTAAAAGTGTTTTTCAAAACATATGTATTTGTGATGTATTTGTGAGTAGGTAGCAAAAGAAGCCTTCCAAAAAAAAATGTGTGTATATATATAGGATGTAGCATGAAAAGGTTTGTCAAAAAATATGTACATGGATGTGTGTCGTAAAATGCCTTTCACCAAATTTTTATGTGTGCAAATGCATATGTGTTATAAAATAGCACGGCCCCAATATGATTATTTTATAAAGTGCATGTTGACACTCGCGCCATATGAAGTGTTGTTTGGCTCTTGTTTGTAATGATTGGTATATTTCTTGTAAACTAACTTTCCAAATGTTGTCCTCGCAGGAGATGGCTTCGAGGAAGCTTTCCGCAAAGAGATCTAGGAGGGACGCCACGGCCGAAGGAACCAGTGCCGCTCCCGAGTTTGACAACCATCATTTCAGGAGCGCCGAGCACCTGCAGCGTTTCGAGGCCATCAAAGGATGGTCGTTCCACCGAGAGAGACGCGTCCCGCTAAGGATAGGCGTGCGGGACATGCGGTCATGGGTAAGGGGCCAGTGGATTCCTTTTGATGCAGACGCCCTCAGCCAGTTCCTGGGTGACCCGCTAGTGTTAGAGGAGGGCCAGGAGTGCGAGTTTAGTTAGAGAAGGAACCGGGCCGATGGATTTGATGAGGAGGCCATTGCCCAACTGTTATGCATACCGGGTCAGGATTTTGCCCGGACCGCTGCCGGGAGGCGGGTGCGGATCATGCGCACCAGCATGACCACCTTGACCCAGATGTGGATGACGTTGCTGCTCAGCAATGTCCTGCCCAACGATCATAACTCCGACCTCTCTCTGCCGAAGTGTCAGCTGGTGTATGCCATCCTGACACGGATGAGCGTCCATGTGGCTCAGTTGATCACTAACGCCATTTATTTATTTGCAGGTATGCCACCTACCAGGCACCCCTCTAGACCCAGATAAGTCTAACAGGGCCCTGGGGTTTCCAGCATTAATCACGGGTCTCTGCCAGTCATTCGGGGTTCCCATCACACCTAGTAAGGTTATTCGACCGCCGATCACCCGGGCCTTCATTGAGAAGTATTGCACGCCTAGACAGGCGCAGGGTGATGCACCGCAGGCCGCAGACGCACCACCACAACCTCATTAGGCTGATCCAGCTGGTTCATTTGGCACGGAGCGGTATTTACAGCACTTGGTTTGCCAACAGGCGGCCAACCACAGGGGGTAGGTGAAGATACATGAGTGTCTCTACCAGTTCAGCCTCAGTCAGCAGAGCCAGGGTTTTTCTCCTTTTGCGTGCCCTACTCCAGATCAGTTTAGGGCTGAGGTCGCATGGCCCGGAGATTGGCCTGAGGCCTAGGCAGGGGAGGCGCCTGCCGAAGCTCCCGGCGATGCAGAGGAGGCCTGCATGGATGAGGAGATGACTGATTTACTCGGTTTCTTGGGAGGGAGTGGAGCCACATGACCAGGGGATCCCCAGATTCATATTCTCTTTTATGTTTCCTCTTTATCTGTTACATATTATTTTATTTTTATAACTTGAGGGACTAACGTTTGTTTTGTTTTTTTTATTGTCTTTTGTTTTGTGCATACATTTTGTTTAGACTGTTGCGTTAGTTCTTACTTCTTTATTGTCGATAATGTTTGTTGAAATTCCGGAACCTTGTAGAGTTTTCCTTTAGGAACGTCGTCCTAAAAATAAAACGAACAAAAATCATGATAACACCAAGAATTGAAAAAGAAAGAGGCGTTGTGAACAAATGTCGTGTCTATATATAAAAAAAAGAAAAGAGTTTTTATATGTAAAAAGTGTATGGAAAGATTTTGTGTGTGGGTAAATAATGTGTGAAAAGAAATTCTTGTGTGTGAGCAATGAGTGTATATAAAGAAATTTTTGTATAAACCACGAGTGTATGTTGAAAAACGAAAAAAGAAATCTTTGAACAGGAATAGAGTTTTTATATAGACCGTGTTGATATAAAGAGAAAGAGTTTTTTATTCGTGTGTATACAGAAAAAGTTTGTCGTGTATAGGAATGTAGGTGTACAAAGAAAAGCGTTTCTCATAGATGGCGATGGATGTATAGTTTTTGCAAACATAAAAAAACGAAACAAAAAGAAAAAGAAAAAAGAAAGAAAGACCTCGAAGGTCGGCATGTTATGGTCATAGGAAGCATAAATCATTCATAGAGAGCAAACATATCTTTTGGAAACAAGAGACTGACGCTAAGAGTTTATTTTAACCGGGATAAGAATGGATGGATTCGTTGAACCGATGAAAGAACATAATTTGGAAATATTGGGTCTACTGGTGTAAATCCCAAGCCTTAGTATCACAATACTATAAACTGGATGCTTGAGTACCCACCTAGCTGTAGCCATGACTAATTTTGCACGTTGTTTCCAAATCATCATTGTTACGCGTGCCTCGTGGAAATAATATGGAAATTCAACCCGAGACCGACACCTTGACACACAAATTTGTTTTGCCCCAGATATCAAAATCGGGCTCGCACAATGAAAAGACCATGTTGAGACACAACCTTATGCTACTTTGAACCTTGGCCCATGAAAAGAATCCTCATCCTTTCCCCCAAAGAAAAGGACAGCAGAATCTCCTCAAGGGAGAGCGAATAACGAATGCTAAAACCCGAATTCCCAATCAAAGATCGGAAAGGAAGAAATGAAAAGAAAGAAAAGAAAAGGAAAAGAAGGATTCCCGATCGAAGATCGGAAGAAAGTAAAAAGAAAGGGATCGAAGGAAAAACAAAATAATTTCCGATTAATACAGGAAACCAGGAAAGAGAACAAAAGATCTTCTGACCAGATAAATTTTCGGCAGGGTAAATGACTGCCGGCAAAGGAAAACCCATTTTTGAAGTAGTTCTTCCTTTGGGATTGCCATTCAAAGTCGCTCTCGACTGGCGATATCCCGCCCCGCATAAACAAAGAGGAAAAGACCGAAACACCCAGCTTCCTCTCCAAAAACACTACCCTCGAGAAAATCCTATTGATCCGTGATCGTGCGTGCAATCTTTTGGTTCGATAGGAAATCATGTGCAAAATAAAGTCATGGTGCAGCTATGGTTTGGGATTAGGGTAAAACACTTACCTGTGTGAGTTTTTATACACTATGAGTGATTTTATTCCCAGTTTCAGTTTGACCCGACGTTTCCCCTAAATGTTCATTTAAAATCTAAATGTTGACATCTTACCCTTCATTTTCGGTTACAAGGAAAATTACTTTTGGCATGAGTATATTGTTTCTCTAAAATATAGTGCTCTCGTGAATGATTTATTTTTCCTTGCTAAAGCATGTTCGCCTTTTAGGTGAAAGAACCCGATGGACCATTCGGTCCTGCCAACAAATCTTATCCGGAGCCCCATGAATTGATTGTCATTCATGCATCCTCCACCATCGAGTCCGGAGCCCCACGAATTGATTGCCTAGCGCTGTTCGTGCGTCCTCCACCATCAAGTCCGGAGCCCCATGAATAGATTGTCATTCATGCATCCTCCACCGTCGAGTCCAGAGCCCCACGAATTGATTGCCTAGCGCTGTTCGTGCATCCTCCACCATCGAGTCTGGAGCCCCACGAATTGATTGCCTAGCACTGTTCGTGTATCCTCCACCATCCTATTCGGAGCCCCATGAATTGATTGCCTAGCGCTGTTCATGCGTCCTCTGTTATCAAGCGTGGAGCCTCCGGTGACTGGAAAATATGGTTTTTTGTTATTTTCCCGATCGGTTCCTTCGCCAAACATGTGCATACGTATATATTATGTTGTTGGTGTGTTTTTTGTTTGTGTTTGTTTTGTGTTGTGCAGAGAAAGAAGAAGGAGAGACGGGAGTCGTCATAAACTAATCACGGAGAGGGCGAAGACGGACGAAATCAGTGTTTTATCTTTGCTTTCCTCTTATCTCTGATAAAAGGTAAGTAAAGAGGGGCAACTGTCATACCCTAATTTTGTCCGGGGACCATTGTTTGATGGCGTGAAACCTTTGATTGACCGCTTCGAGGTACTTGGCACCCTTTGTTGCACAATACCTAAAGTTCCGTGACATGCCGGAGATCTAAAGGAAGCATCGTTACACAATCCGTGAGATTCCGTAACATGCTGGAGATCAAAAGGAAGCATTATTACACAATCCGTGAGATTCCGTAACATTCCGAAAGCCAAAAAAGGAGTAATTATGTGACCCATAAGGTTCCATAACCTTACGGAAAGAAAACAAGTATCGTTACGAAATTCGTAAAGTTTCGTAACGTTACGGAAAAAGAATCACCAAAAAAGGCAAGGGGGTGTATTTAGTAAAAAAGTGGGTGCAAATAGCAACCAGGCCCACTTGGGCCTTCCAGGATGTTCCTCCAGAAGGCGGTTGCTTCTGGAGGAAGCAACCTGGCTCGCCTGGGCGAGCTGGGTGGCAAGCTCCTCCCCTATTTTCCTATAAATAGGAGGAGGAGTGAAGGAGAAAGCGGTTCAGCCCTCCTGGTATTTCGGGATCACTTAAAATTAGTGAGAAAAATTGTTTCCGTGAAGAAAATCCAAATCGAGGCACTTTCGTAACATTTCCGTGGGTGATTTCGCGAAGATTTTCAACCGTTCTTCATCGTTCGTCGTTCTTCGGTCTTCAACCGGTAAGTTCCCGAAATCGAACTTTTCAATTCATTCTATGTACCCTTGGTGGTCCCCATTTTTTTCGCGTACTTTTATTTTCGTTTCATTTACTTTCCGTACCCCCTTTTGACGTGCTTTTGTCATTTACTTAAGTCATTTTCTCGCCTAATCAAAAAATAAAATAAATTTCCACTGATCATTTGAATTGTAATATCCGTTAATTTCTGTTAAAATGAAATCCGACCGTTCGATCGTGCCATAACCACGTTGGAAACCAAAAAGAGGTAAAATAATAATATAATAATAAAAAATATCTTTTAGTAAAATAAACCAAAAAAATCAATCGAACGTTTCTCTTTGGGATTTCTCTTTCTTAATCGAATTGACTAATAACTAAAGTGAAACTAAGGCTAAAATCAACTCACAAAGTCAAGCTCGTCGGCAAAAAATCACCAAAAAGGATTTTAAGGTTCAATACCTCAGCTTTTTTCACCAAGTAAAAATGGATCATTTTAGGGTCCAATGCCTTAAAACGACCTCCTTCCATGTAAAAAGAATCGCTTGATTCGCCCTTTTGAAAGAACTACGTAGGTCTGATTTCCTCTTCGATGGAGGGTACGTAGGAGCAAGAGCCCCGCTTTTGTCGACCTCAAAAATTAAAAAGAAATAAAAGTTTAAATACATAACTTCACAGAATTCTAATTTAAGGCTGTTATCCTTTGGGATAAACATGAGAGGTGCTAATACCTTCCTCAAATGTAAATACAACTCCCGAATCTGGAATATTCTTCATGACCGGTTTCCTTCTGTTTTTCCGACGTTTCCCACAAATAAACGTTGGTGGCGACTCTGCGCATTTTCCTCCTTTGGAAGACGCACCCGTGAGCCTCGCCTCGCTCGCCCGCAAAAGGGTAGGTTGCGACAACTGCCATGCATATAACCTAAATGTCATGTACACCTTTGTTGTATGATTATTTGTGGATATTGCCATGCTGTGTGCATCCCCGTGTTGCGCTTTGACGCATTTGCATCATGTCGTCACACACGCGTTGTATGTTGGTCTCGTCTTTTTGTCACAGGAAGCTGGAAGGTCCATATCACTTTCTTAATTGCACACATGGGGCACTACGCCCCCAAATGCGCATGTAAGAAGAGATGATTTTCCGGGCTCTCGTGTCCATAAATGCGTTCATATCATGCATCGCATAAGCATCTCTTCATGACATCATAATGGACATATCATTCCTGCCTTTGTCATTTATCATTTCATGCATTGCATTTTGCATAAGTCATTTCTTCACCATGCATCTGCATCTAACATGTTTTTAGCACACCTTATATTTTCATGTTCGCTCATGCATGATCATTTTATTTTCCTCTGCAAAACAAAGAAAGTCACGATAAAGCTCAAACAATGCATCATTCGCATACTTCCATGCTTTTCATTGGTTGCATTGCTCATTGCATTCTTTCTCTGAAAACCAAACTTTAATCATTGTTATCAAAAGGGAAGAACACATTTTACGACACCCTTACCGAACGCATGCTAGAGCTGGAGTAATGGCTGAAGTAGACCAGGTGCAAGAGTAGATGAAGGCTGACATGGAGGCCATGAAAGAGCAAATGACCACAATGATGGAGGCCATGATGAGCATAAAGGAGATAATAAAGGTCAATGCGACTGCAATAGCCGCTATTAGCACCATTGCTGAGGTGGACCTGAACCCCCATATGGCCTCAACCAAATAAATCATCCAACCTTAGATATAGTAGGTCTGGAAGGCAAAGAGTTGGGAGGTACAGGCGGCCCTCATTTAGTGCGAAAATCAAGCATGCCTTCCCACCCTATGGCTTGCCTTCCAGCTATACACCACCCAATGTGGCATACACTCCCGGTGAGGATGTCAATAACTCCACTCCCATACTCATTGAAAGTTGACAACCTCAAACTGATCATGCACATGTCTCTCAACCCATGGGGGAGACGCATGAGATACCCTACCGCAATCTAGCCAACTTCGAGACTCGCCTCGGATATGCCACTAAAGGGAAAGCAGCTGATGGTGTACCCCTGTAAAACAGGTTGGAAAGCCCTGAATTTTGCCCCCAACCACAACCTTGCATTCCGCAGCAGGTAAAATCCCTCCTGCTATGGCAGAAATGGGAATGTTGGATCATCTAGAGGAAAGGCTCAGGGCCATTGAAGAAGGAAAAGATTATGTCTTTGCTGACATAGAAGAGTTGTTCCTAGTACCCAACATGGTCATTCCTCCGAAGTTCAAAGTGTCGGAGTTCGATAAGTACATGGGGACTGCTTGCCCGAAGAATCATCAGAAAATGTACTGTCGAAAAATGGGGGGCGTACGTGAAAGATGAAAAGCTGCTGATGCATTTCTTTCAAGAGAGCCTTATTGGGGCGGCCATCACATGGTACACTAATCTTGAACCCTCCCGAGTCCATTCTTGGAAAGACCTAATGGTTTCCTTCGTTTGGTAGTATCGGTACAACTCTAATATGACTCCAGATAGGATGCAACTACAGAACATGTGCAAAAGGAGCACGAATCCTTTAAGGAATATGCCCAAAGGTGGGGGGATCTAGTAGCTCAAGTGGCACCTCCATTGACGGAGGAAGAGATGATCACAATAATAGTAGACACATTACTAGTGTTTTACTATGAAAAAAATGATGGGGTACGCACCTTCAAGCTTTGCGGATTTGGTCTTCGCCGGCGAAAGGATCGAAGTGGGTCTGAAAAGAGGCAAATTTGATCATCCTTCTTTGATGAATGCAAAAAATCGGGCAAATGAAGAGGATGAGAATGAGGGAGAAACCCTTGTTGTGACTGTCATTCCTACACGACCAAATTTCCCATCATCCCAACAATGTCATTACTCAGCCAATAACAACCCCTCTCATTACCCACCACCCAATCATCCACAAAGGCCATCCCCAAATCAGCCGCAAGACTTACTTGCTGCACGACCAATGCCAAACACCACCTTTAGCACAAACCAAAACCCCAACCAAGAAATGAATTTTACAATGAAAAAGCTTGTAGAATTCACCCCAATTCTGGTGTCCTATGTTGAATTGCTCCCATATCTACTCGATAATTCAATGGTTGCCATAACCCCAACCAAGGTTCCTCAACCTCCATTTTTCCGAGGATACGACTCGAACGCAACATGTGTTTGTCATAGAGGGGCCCCAGGGAATTCCATTGAGCATTGTAGGACCTTGAAGCATAAGGTGCAAGGCCTAATTGATGCGGGCTTACTGAAATTTGAGGAGAATTGCTTGTGAATCCTGACATTCACAAGAGATGCCACACATGGGGCAATTTGAAGGTTGTTGTTAGATGTCTCTAATGACTCATTAGGATTTTCAAGTTTATTCCATTATTGTAAACCATAGTTACAATTCTAAATAATATGGATGAATTTGACATCGCTATCTCTCTTATCCTCTCACAATTACATCTTTGCTTATTCAACTTCCACCGGAATGTGAGTGTAAGCCATTGGTTTGTTTGCTCAAGCGACCTGTGCTCCTAAGTTTTTTTTGACTTCCAAGATTGTTCAATAAGAGATTACTCGTCCTGCACATTGGTAAGGGTGCCATAAAATGACGAGTAAAGTTCAAAACAATAAGTTTCAAAATAAAAGAAAAAAACATTTGACTGGCTGTGTCTCAAATAAAGTACAGACATTCATGTGACCTCATTTTATCATTCCTGAAAGTTTGTCTTTATTGAGAGAGAATGTGAGTTATTAAGAATATGAATCATTTGACTTAATCTGTCAATTGAAAAAATCCTTCAAGACAAAGTTTGCATTTATCGCATTTCACGACAAAGGTTACATGCATCTGCATCCCCAAAAAACATGTTAACTGCATAGATTTCCTAAATCTAATGTCCAAACTTTTAAGTTTGGGATGAGAGGCCCTCTCGATGAGTCAATCTCTTGCTTTCTCATAAGGGTGGACCCTTGGGTGCTAGTACCTATTGCCTTTAGAGGACTACACGTCCTCGACTTTAGAGGGCTACACATCCTCGCCTTCAGAGGACTGCAGGTCCTCGCGTTCAGAGGACTACACGTCTTCACCTATAGAGGACCGCACGTCCTCGCCTTCAGAGGGATACACGCCCTCACCTTTAGATGACTACATGTCCTCGCCTACCAAGGGCTACACACCCTCACCTTCAGAGGACTACACGTTCTTGCCTTCAAAGGACTGTGCATCCTCGCCTTCAAAGGGCTACACGCCATCACCTTTAGAAGGCGACACACCCTCACCTTCAGAGGACTACACGTCCTTGCCTTCAGAGGACTGCACGTCCTCGCCTTCAGAGGACTGCAGGTCCTCGTGTTTAGAGGACTACACGTCCTCACCTATAGAGGACCCCACGCCCTCGCCTTCAGAGGGATACACGCCCTCACCTTTAGATGACTACACGTCCTCGTCTTCCAAGGGCTACACGCCCTCACCTTCAGAGGACTACACGTTCTTGCCTTCAGAGGGCTGTGCATCCTCGCCTTCAAAGGGCTACACGCCCTCACCTTCAGAGGGCGACACAACCTCACCTTCAGAGGACTACATGTCCTTTCCTTAAGAGGACTGCACGTCCTCGCCTTCAGAGGACTGCATGTCCTCGCCTTCAAAGGGCTACATGCCCTCACTTTTAGAGGATTACACGTCCTCACCTTCAAAGGGCTACACGCCTTCACCTTCAGTGGACTACACGTCCTCGGCTTCAGAGGACTGCATGTCCTCGCCTTCAGAGGGCTACACACCTTCACTTTTAGAGGACCACACATCCTCGCATTTAGAGGATTGCATGTCCTCACCTTTAGAGGGCTACACACCCTCATCTTCATAGGACTACACGTCCTCACCTTCAGAGGACTGCACGTCCTCACCTTTAGAGGACTACACATCCTCGCCTTCAGAGGACTGCACGTCCTCACCTTTAGAGGATTACACGTCCTCGCTTTCAGAGGACTGCATATCCTTGCCTTCAGAGGGTTACACGCCCTCGCCTTTAGAGGACTACACACCCTCGCGTTTAGAGGATCGCATGCCCTCGCCTTGAGAGGGCCACACGCCCTCACCTTCAGAGGACTACACGTCCTCGACTTCAAAGGAGTGCATGTCCTCACCTTTAGAGGGCTACACGCCCTCGTCGTAAGAGGGCTGCACTGCCTTGCCTTTTGAGGATTGCACGTTCTCGCCTTCAGAGGACTTCACATCCTCGCTTTTAGAGGACTGCACGTCCCCACCTTCAGAAGGCTGAACGTCCTCGCCTTCAGAGGATTACACGTCCTCACCTTGAGAGGCCTACACATCCTCGCCTTCGAAGGACTATATGCCCTCACCTTCAAAGGGCTACAGGTCCTCGCCTTCAGGGAACTCAAGGTCCTTTACCTTTAATGCTTAACCGAGGCTTGCACTCCTGGTTGAGGGGCCAGTGGTTTCCTTTTATCAGTTCCTGGGCCACCCTCTGATATTGGAGGGCCACCAACTGTGCAAGCACAACCAGAGGATGGGGCAGGTCTCCAGCTTTGATGGGAGACTATCGCACAACTACTATGCATACTGGGGCAAGATTTCACCCAGCCGCTATAAGGTGACGAGTGTGGATCGTGCGCACCAACATATGGATGATGTTACTACTTAGCAACCATCGTCCCAACGACTAACACTTTGATCTACCCCTGCCAAAGTATCAGCTAGTTTATGCCATCATGACATAGGTAAGTATGCATGTGGCTCAACTAGTTTCTGATGCCATCTACTGTTTGTAGGGATCGCGCCTGCAAGACACCCAATGGACACAAAGAAGTTCAACAGGGTCCTGGGGTTTCCAGCTCTGATTACGAGCCTCTGTCAGTTCTATGGAGTGTCCGTCGCTCCCAGCAGGGTCATCAGGCCCCTTACTAATCGAGCTTTCATCAAGAAGTACTATGCCCCTAGGCAGGCGCAGGGCGAGGCACCACAATGACCTATGGACGACCATCAACAGGCAATAGACACATTGCCACCACCTCTAGAGCCCCTCAGCTCATCTACAAAGGCTAAAGTGTTTCCTACGACACGTGGCCGACCAACAAGCGACCAACCACGGGGGTAGGTACGAGCAGGTACTAGGCTCGTGATCGACAATTCGTCATCACACATCTGACTCAAGATGTTAAAGAAGCGCTACTAGGAGGTAGCCTAGTACCTTTTAAATTTCTGCTTGTTATTTTTTCACCTTTGTTTCTTAAGTCATAGTTGGACACACCTAGTGGCTCATAATCCTAGGAATTTAAATAAACAAGCACAAACTAGGAAGGTAGCCAATACCTCACAAATATATATATATATATATATATATATATATATATATATATATATATGTGTGTGTGTGTGTGTGTGTGTGTGTGTGTGTGTGTGTGTGTGTTTTTTTTTTAGGTAGCAAAATACCTCAAAACAAAAACAAATAAGAACAAAAAATATATCTTTCGGCTGAAAAGCCAGCACGCTTTTGAAAAGAAATAACTTCCAGGTTTTCTTTGAAAAAGATTCACTGATCATAACATAAGTTTTTGTTGAAAAAAATCTGTATGCACTTGAAGGGTGAATGCTGAGAAAATTTTCCCGAATGCCCAAAATGGACTCGGATGAATGCATGAATTGATAAAAGAGCATGTTTTGGAAACACTGGGTTGACTTAAATAGGGAAAATGAATCCTAAGCCCTAGTGTCACATGACCATAAAAACTTGATATATATCATGTCCATCCGTTCTACAAGCCTTGAGCCAAAATCCCAACTCACCATAAACCTTGACCCAGGGTGAGAATGTCCATCCTCGCCCTCAGAAGAAAAGAAAAAGAAAAAGAAAAAGAAGTTCCCGATCAAATATCGAAAGAAAACAAAAGAAAAAGAAAGTTCCCGATCAAAGATCGGAAGAAAGCTTAAAGAAGAAAATTCTCAATCAAAGATTGGAAGAAAGCAAAATAGAAAGGAAAATTCTCGATCGAAGATCGAAAGAAAACAAAAGAAATATACAGAAAGGTCTTTGCACCAGACAATATTTGAACAATACAGAATTGTCACAAGAAAATGAGAAAAGAAAGGAAACCACGACTTGAAGTGGTCCTCTCCCTTTGATTGCTAACCAAAATCCTGTGCGCTGGCGACTTTCTAGCCCCGCACTAAACAAAAACTATAAAGGGAAAGGCCAAAACACTCGGATCCAAATTTCCCACCAAAAACACTATTCCCAAAAAAGTCCTATTGATCCATGATCATACATGTAATATTTGGTTTGATAGGAAAGGATTTGCAAAATCAAGTCATGACATATTTATGATTCGGAATTAGGATAAAACACTTGCCTATGTGAGATTGATATACGTTGAGTGGTTTTATTCTATTTTCGGTTGGACTCGGTGTTTCCTCTAAATGGTCATTTAGAAATGAAATGCTAACATTCAAAATCTCATTTGTGGTTATGAGAAAAATTTACCAGCATACTCTCCTTCCCCAATAGACACATTATTTTTCTCCAAAAATTATATGGAGGTTTTGTTTCTTTACTAAAGCACATTCACATTTTAGTGAAAAAACACCGAGACTATTTTAGTCTCACACTGCTTGCAAGAACTACGTAGGTCTAAGTTCCTCATCTCAAATTAAGGATACGTAGGAGCAAAAGCCCCGCTTTTGTCGACCACCCCATCCTGCTATCATGACCTGAGAGTCCGGTAGCATGCGAAGACACCTTACGGTTATCTGCACCTTGTCATTCGAAGACCCCAAGTTGGATTGACAAGCAGAGACCAATGTGGTCATTTGTACCCTTTCCGGAGATGTCAACATCTTTTGGCAGAGACTATTTAAGTCTCACACACTGCTTTGCAAGAACTATGTAGGTCTGAGTTCCTCATCAAAAATTGAGGATATGTAGGAGCAAAAGACCCACTTTTGTCGACCACCCCACCTTTTGCTATCGTGACCTATGAGTCCAATGACATATGGAGACACCCGATGGTTATTTGCCTACACACTTATGCTATCCAGTGACCCGAGAGTCTGGTAGCATGCGGAGACGCCTTATGGTTATCTGCACCTCGTCATTCAGAGACCGCAAGTCCAATTGACAAGCAGAGATCAATGGTCGTCTGCACCCTTTCCAGAGATGTCAGTATCTTCCGGTCGAGACTTTTTTAGTCTCACAAACAAAATCTACTGATCCTGACCCAAGCGTCAGGTGGCAGGCAGATATACCCAAGATATTATCCGTACAAAGACAACATCTAATGATCCTGACCCATGTGTCAGGTGGCAGACATATATACCCAAGTGATTATTCATACAAAGACAACATCTGCTGATCCAGACCCATGCGTCAGGTGGATATACCCAAGTGATTATCCGTACAAAGACAACATCTTATGATCTTGACCCAGGCATCAGGTTGCAGGCGGATATACCCAAGTGATTATTTGTACAAAGATAACATCTGATAATCCTGACCCGTGCGTCAGGTGGTAGGCGGATATACCCAACTGATTCCATGCATTAGGTGGCAGGCGGATATACCCAACTGATTATTCGTACAAAGACCACATCTGATGATCCTGATCCAGGCGTCTGGTGGCAGGAGGATATACAACAATGATTATCCGTACAAAGACAACATCTACTGATCCGGACCCTGGCATCAGGACCAATGCGCCAGGTGGCAGGCAGATATACCCAAGTGATTATCCGTACAAAGACAACATCTTCTGATCCAGACCCATGCGTCAGGTGGATATACCCAAGTGATTATCTGTACAAAGACAACATCTTATGATCCTGACCCAGGTGTCAGGTTGCAGGCGGATATACCCAAGTGATTATCTGTACAAAGATAACATCTGATAATCCTGACCCGTGCGTTAGGTGGCAGGCGGATATACCCAACTGATTATTCGTACAAAGACCACATCTGATGATCCTAATCCAGGCGTCAGGTGGCAAGCGGATATACAACAATGATTATCCGTACAAAGACAACATCTACTGATCCGGACCCAGGCATCAGGACCAATGCGCCAGGTGGCAGGCAGATATACCCAAGTGATTATCCATACAAAGACAATATTTGATGATCCTGACCCATGCATCAGGTGGCAGACGAATATACCCATGTTATTATCCGTACCAAGACAACATCTGATGATCCTGACCCATGCGTCAGGTGGCAAGTGGATATACCCAAGTGATTATCCATACAAAGACAACATCTGCTGATCCTGACCCATGCATCAGGTGGATATACCCATGTGATTATCCATACAAAGACAACATCTGATGATCTTGACCCATGCGTGAGGTGGCAGGCAAATTTACCCAAGTGACTATTCGCACAAAGACAACATTTGCTGATCCTGACCTAGGCGTCAGGTGGTAGGCGAATATACCGAAGTGATTATCCATACAAACACAACATCTCATGATCCTGACCCATGCGTCAGGTGGCAGGCGGATATACCCAAGTGATTATCCGTACAAACACAACATCTGATGATCTTGACCCATGCGTCAGGTGGTAGGTGGATGTACCTAAGTGATTATCCATACGAAGACAACATCTGCTGATCTTGACCAATGCGTTAGGTGGCAGGTGGATATACCCAAATGATTATCCATCCAAAGACAACATCTGCTGATCCTGACCTGTGCGTTAGGAGGATATACCCAAGTGATTATTCGTTCAAAGACAACATCTGATTATCCTGACCCATGCATGAGGTGGCAGACAGATATACCCAAGTGATTATCCGTACAAAGACAACATCTATTGATCCTGACCCAGGCGTCAGGTGGCAAGCGAATATACCGAAGTGATTATCCATACATGGACAACATCTCATGATCCTAACCCATGCATCAGGTGGCAGGCGGATATACCCAAGTGATTATCCGTACAAAGACAACATCTGATGATCCTGACCCATGCATCAGGTGGTTGGCAGATATACCCAAGTGATTATCCGTACAAAGACAACATCTGTTGATCCTGACCCATGCGTCAAGTATTAGGCGAATATACCCAAGTTATTATCCGTACAAAGACAATATCTACTAATCTTAACCCATGCGTCAGGTGGCAGACAAATATACCCAAGGGATTATGTGTACAAAGACAACATCTGATGATCCTGACCCACACGTCAGGTGGTAGGCAGATATACCCATGTGATTATTCGTACGAAGACAACATCTTCTGATCCTAACCCATGCATCGGGTGGTTGGCGGATATAACCAAGTCATTATCCATACAAAGACAACATGTGTTGATCCTGACCCATGCGTCAGGTGGCAGGTAGATATACCTAAGTGATTATCCATACAAAGACAACATCTACTGATCCTGACCCATGCGTCAGGTGGCATACGTCAGGTGGCATACGTTAGGTGGTAGGCGGATATACCCAAGTGATTATCCGTACAAAGACAACATTTGTTGATCCTGACTCATGCGACAAGTTGCAAATGGATATACCCAAGTGATTATCCATACAAAGACAACATCTGTTGATCCTGACCCATGCGTCTGGTGGTAGGTGGATATACCCAAGTGATTATTTGTACAAAGACAACATCTGCTGATCCTGACTCATGCATCAGGTGGCAGGCAAAAATACCCCGGGTTGTTATCCATACAAACACAACATATGTTAATCCTGACCCATGCGTCAGGTGGCAGGCAGATATACCCAATGGTTATCTGTACACACACAGTTTTGCTACCCTGACTTGTGAGAAGTCAAGTAGCATGCGGAGATACCCTGCGTGTTTTCCCTATACACACAGTTCTGCTACCCCGACATGTGAGAAGTCAGGTAGCATGCAGAGATACCCAAGGGTTATCCGCACACACACACAAATCTGTTACGCTGACCTGTGAGAATCGGGTGACATGCGGAGACACCCAAGGGTTATCTGTACACACATTTTTGCTACCCCGACCTGTGAGAAGTCAAGTAGCATGCGAAGACGCCCTACACAGTAATCTGCACACATTTCGAATACAAAAAATGTATTTAGTCATTGTATGCCTTCAAAAGTCGACAATGAACCTCATTTACATTTCGAAGATGACATTGTCTTCAGTCATTGCATGCCTTCAAAGGCAACAATGTCCTCATCTACATTTCGAAGACGACAATGTCTTTAGTCATTGCATGCCTTCAAAAGGCAACAATGTCTTCATTTGCATTTCGAAGATGACAATGTCTTCACCTCAAAAACTCCAATATCTTTTTCCTCTGTGCTTCGTAGGACACGACGTCCTTTGTTTGTACGCTTTAAAAAAAGGAGTGAAAATGAAAAAGAAAATAAATTAAACGAGAAAAGAAGGAATTTCAATGTCTTCATGCCTTCAAGGGTTTTACTGCTTGGATTTGCGCTGGTGGCCGGTTGGGTAAAGATTCAGCTCTAACGAAATTAGTGTCTTATCTTTACTTCCCTTTTATCTCCAATAAAAGATAAGTAAAGAGGGGCAACTGTCATACCCTAATTTTGTCCGGGGAGCATTGTTTGTCGGCATGCGACCTTCGTTTGACCACCTCAAAATGTTTAACACCCATTGTTGTGGAATCCGTAAAGTTCTAGGATGTTTCGAGGAGAAACCAACCAAAAACACAAAAACAGAAGTGTATTTAGCAAAGTGAGGTGTGTGTAAATAAACTCTTACACTCTAATTTCATCCGGGGACCATTATTGATCGTAAAGTTCCATGACGTTTCGGAAAGAAAACAACCAAAAACACAAAAATGGGGGGGCGGGGGACTTATCAAGATATGGGTGTAAATAGCAATTTTGGATCTAGGCTAGATTGCTTAAGGAGGAAGCAACCTAGCTCGACTGGGTGAGCTGGATGGCAAGCTCCTCCCCCGTTTTGTTGAAAAATGGCTTCTGGGGCTTCCAGGGCTTCCATAATGCTTCTGTAAAATTTTTGAAAAGCTTGGGTAAGCATATTTCACTTAATATTGGTGAATGGGAAGAGAAAAACAAGGAAAATCAAGTCCAAAATGCTTCCGTAAGGCTTCTGTAACATTTTCGTAAAGTACGAAAGGGGGTGGACTTAGTAAGTTGGGGGTGCATCAAGAAACTTCCTGAGGAAGCAACCCAGCTCGCTTGGACCAGCTGGGCGGCAAGCTCCAGCCCCTTTTTCTATAAATAGCCTGAGGGGGGGCTGTTCCAAAGGGTCCTTGACCCCTATGTTATGCATTTTAGCTGTTTTGGATGAAAAAATGTGTTTCCATGAAGAAAATCCAAGCCGAGGTGCTTCCGTAACGCTTCCGAGACGTTTCCGTGAATAATTTCATGAAGATTTTCTATTGTTCTTCATCATTTCTTCGTGCGTTCTTCGTTCTTCAACCGGTAAGTTTTCAAATTCGAGACTTTCAATTCATTTCTTATTTTGTTGGCTTTCATCTTCATTTCGTTCACTTTCGGTTTTATTTTCTTCCATTTTTGACGAGCTTTAACCGATCGTTTAAGCCGTTATCTCGCCTAATAAATGATAAAATGAATTTCAACCGATCATTTGCGTTGCAACTTCATTTAATCACTGTTAAAGCAAAATCTAACCGATTGTTCACGCTATAACCTCAGTTAAATAAAAAAAGGCAAATAATAATAAAATAATCAAAATATCTTGCAAAAAATAATAATAAAATAATCAAAATATCTTTGAATAAAATAATAAAAAAAAGGAATCGGACGTCTTTCTTTGAAAGTTTCCTTGAATGAATTGACTAATAACCAAAGTGAAACTAAGGTTAAAATCAACTCATAAACCAAGTTTTGCCCGTGAAAAGTCACTTGAAACCGTTTTAAGGTCCAACGCCTTAAAACTGTCCTCTTTGCTTTTATCGGTCAACATGGACCATTCAAAAAAGCATAAAATCAACACATAACTTTACCGCTTTTGCATGAACTACGTAGGTCTGGTTTCCTGATCGCAATTGAGGATACATAGGAGCAAAAGCTCCGCTTTTGTCGACCACCCCAAGAGATCGTTAATGGTACAACGCCTTAACGTTTCTCTCCTTCCAAAAACCAAGAGATCGTTAATGGTCCAACGCCTTAACGTTTCTCTCCTTTCAAAACCAAGAGATCGTTAATGGTCCAACGCCTTAACATTTCTCTCCTTTCCAAAAATCAAAAGATCGTTTAATGGTCCAATGCCTTAAAAGACTTTTGTTCGGTTAAAATATATCTTGCGAAAAAAGATAAAAACAACTTAACCAACGTTTAGTTCTGAAAGAACTACATAGGTCTGATTTTCTCATCGGAATTGAGGAATACGTAGGAGCGAGGGAAACACCCTTGTCAACCACAAAAAGATAAAAATTACAAAAAGGCCCATAAAATGCTAAAAAAACATAAAAAAGGGAAAAATACATAATTTTGAAGTTATATTTGCACACTTGATTGAAGGTTGTTGTCCCTTGTGACGGACGCGTGGGGTGTTAATACCTTCCCCGTGCGTAAAAACAACTCCCGAACCTTTCATGATTAAAGTTCGTAGACTACACGTTCCAGTTTTTCCGACGTTTTCCTCGAATAAACGTTGGTGGCGACTCCATGCGCCTTCCTCCCTTGGAAGACGCACCCGTGAGCCCTGCGACGTCCTCCTGCCGAAGGGTAGGTTGCGACACTGAGGGATCAACACAATTCTCCTTTGTGCTTACTCGAGTACCTGAGGAACCGACCAAAGGCTCTGGAGGTAGTGCAAGTCCCTGAGATTGCATCTGGGAGTGAAACTAGGACTGCATCTGGCTGAACGATGCCATGAGCTGCCGAGTCACTTTTTCTGTGATTAACTCCTCTAACTGGTTCCTAATTTGTTGGGTCAGCTGCTGTAATTTTTCAGGAGGCAGTGAGGAAGAGTTGCAGGATGTCCATGGAGCCGATCCGAAGTATTGCCTGATGGAGACACCGCCTCCAGCAGCACGGACACATCCAGGGTGCTTTGGACGTCCAATAGCAGCGATGAGAACATCCTGACGTCCATGGGGGATGAAGGATCCCTGTGATGCCTGCTCCTCAAAGGAATCCTGCACAAAAAAGACACATTTGTATGTGGCATTCACAAAATAAAGAAATATAATTCTAATGGTTAGTTGAAAATGACTTACGATCTTCTCAGCGATTTCCTTTGCGGCCTCAGTCGTCATCTCCCCTGTTTTCTTGGTGAAGGCCATCTTCCACTTCACATGGCATCTGAAGGGGGATGGAGGGTCGATGACACCATCAACGCTTCCTAACTGTACAGCTTCCTCCAACTTCTTCTTGGTCTTCTCAGCTAGGAGCTTCTGCTCCAAATATTCATAACCCCCACGAGACAAAACGTGGGGGGCAATGTTCTATTTCTGGATGGCTTGTGCCTTTTTCCTCACATCCTGCAAAAATAAAACAATAATCTTTCAAATTTCTCAAATGAATTATAACAAGTTAATGTTTTTTTGAAAAACAACTTAAATGGCAAGGTACATACCTCCCAAGAAGGGTCTGTGCGAGTCTGGCAAAACTGGGCCCATTTTTCCTTGCTTATGCCGTATTTCTCACAGACAGTGTCGTCCACACCATCCTAATCAGCTACAAGGGCCCATTTCCTCATGAGGTCTAATTTAAACTGCCTCCATCTCTTGCCGACAGTATGAAGTAACTTATTTTTCGTCCTACTGTCAGAAGCCTCTGGGATTTCAAATTCCGCCTGACAATAACAAATAAGGTTTATTTGTTACAATAATGTATTTTTGGGCTATTAATTAAAGAACATCAAATAAGAAAAGAAAAATACCTGATCCTCCCAAATCAAGTCTTTTTGAGTAGTAGGGACCTCCTTCCAGTTCTCATATGTGACGTCCATCTTATCACGCGCCATAATCCCCAAATATGTTCTTAATTTCTTCCTGTGGGGACCATCAGTCTTGCCGATAGCAGGATCAACGTGGACCACTGGTCTCTCAGCACCAGGTGGTCTAGTAGACAAGGATCGTTGATGTGAGGCTTTGCATGTCCGCTTCACTGCAAACGACGAAGTTGATGCGTCTGAAGGAGGAGAAGGAAGAGGAAGAGGCGAGGCAGGTGGAGAAGCCATGATCCTTTATACAAAAAAACTAGGGTTAATAAACATTACAAAAAACTATTGTATGACTTATGTAAATCAATCTAGCAAAATCAAATATATAAATAGAAAATTACATTAGACGATGTTAATTAATTCTCCTTCATCATGATCATTATGATTAACATGAATGTCGTCAGCTTCTTCTTCTCCAACAATGTTAGGAGTGATTTGTGTGGACAAAGGACTAACATAGGTGTCCATGTATGAATCATCATCTTCTACATTAACAAAATTGTTTTTTCCCTGTAGAACCACGCACCACCTTTCATCACAAGGGTCTTGCACATAAAATACTTGTCTAGCTTGTTCTGTCACGATGAAAGGGTCATTATGGTAACCAAGTTTCTTTAGGTCTACCATTGTAAATCCTATATCATCGGTGCACACACCAGTGTTGCTATCAACCCATTTACATTTGAAAACACAAATACTAAATTTCACATAGTTAAGCTCCCAAATTTCATCAATGAACCCAAAGTAAGGGATGCAAGCTACACAGGGATTGACATCATGCACACTTGCGAAGTGTTGAGATTCAGCCCTTAGGGTGACCCCGTTGTACTGCATTTCTTATAGGCCCATCTGCTAGCTTTCTTAATGTTTCTGAAGCATTTTCATCTACAAAGATTGTATCTTTAAACCAATCACAGTAAGTCTTGTTATGTTTTTTCAACACCCAATTCTTTAACATTTTTGGATTATTCTGTTTGACTAAAGCTTCATGCTTAAGTATGTATGGCAAAACTTCATTACTGTTGTTCAAGACATACAAGTGAGCTTGTAACAAATCTTCTAGACTTGGAGTGATCACATGTAGTCCTCTTGAACCCTTACCACCCACTCAGGAAGGCCAACAGGTTTAGCCTTCTCAATGTATTTTGAACAAAATTCAATGGCTTCTTCTGCAATGTACCTTTCAACAATAGATGCTTCTGGATGATATAGATTCTTTGTATACCCTTTTAAGATCTTCATGTATCGCTCAACCGGGTACATCCACCGCAAATAAACAGGACCACAACATTTGATTTCTCTTACCAGATGCACAATCAAGTGAATTGTGATGTCAAAAAAAGCAGGGGGGAAAATACATCTCCAACTGGCACAGTATAATTGGGACCTCATTTTCTAGCTCATCAAACTAGACAGGATCAACGAATTTGCTACATATGGCATGGAAGAAAAAGCACAGGCGAGTTATGGCTAACTTGACTTTGTTTGGCAAGATGTCTCGTATAGCCACGGCTAACAATTGTTGCACCGACACTTGACAATCATGAGACTTTAACCCTACAAGCTTAAGCTCCTTCAACTGCACAAGGCTCTTAATATTTGAAGAGTATCCTTGTTGAACCTTCACCCGACGAAGACACTGAAAAAAACTTATCTTCTCATTTTTGGACAAAGTATTACAAGCTGAGAGCAACTAAATTTTCTTCCTATCAGACCTTGGATGCAACTGTGATCGTATCCCCATCTTGGCTAGATCTTCACGGGTATTCAAGCCATCATTCGTCTTGCCTTGAATGTTAAGGATCATCCCAATCACACTATCACATACATTTTTCTCCACATGCATATCATTAATACAATGCCTAACATCTAGATCAGACCAGTAAGGATGATCCAAGAAAATGGACCTCTTCTTCCATATGCAAGTCTTACTTTTATCCTTCTTTTGGGTCTTTTCAAATACAGTATTCAGGTGTTGAACCTGCTGGTATACCTACTCACCAGTCAACGGTATCGACGTAATATCGTGCTCTTGACTTCCATTAAAAGCCTTTTTCAGTCGTCTGTAAGGATGATTGGGTGTTAGAAAATGGCGATGCCTACTGCAGACTATTTTTCTTCCATGTTTTAGTTGTATGTAGCTTGTGTTTTCTTCACAAACGGGGCATGCATGATGACCCTTAACACTGTAACTGCTGAGATTCCCATATGCTGGAAAGTCATTAATGGTACAAAAAAGCATTGCACGCATTTCAAACGTCTCATTGCGAAACGCATCAAACACTAAAACCCCCTCGTCCCATAACTTTCTTAGGTCCTCAATCAACAGACTTAGATAAACATCAATGCCATTTCCTGGCTGTCTTGGGCTCGATATCATCATAGACAACATCATAGACACCAAGGAGGCAAATTGTAAATTACTAGCAGAACTGGCCATGAACCGTGTTGAGTGCTTAAGGTGCCATATGGATTCATTCCATCACTGGCTAGTCCAAGTCTAAGATTTCTTGGCTCTTTCCCGAAATTCGGAAACAAACCATCAATCTTCTTCCACTGCGAGCAATCAGTCGGATGACGAACCATTCCATCAGAAATCCTTCCATTTGCATGCCATGTAAGGTCTTTTGCGTCGTCCTCGTTAGCAAAAAGACGCTTAAACCTTGGAATGATTGGAAGATACCATAAAACCTTCGCTGGAGGGCCCTTCTTTGAGTTTTCATAAGAACTACTTTCCTCTTCATCCTTCACTTTGTACCGTGAAGTCCCATAGATAGGGCATTTGGACATTTCTTGGAATTCATGCCTGTACAATATGCAATCATTGGGGGCAAGCATGAATCTTCTGATACTCCATACCCATCGGATACAATATCTTTTTTGCCTTATAGTAATTTTTAGGCAGCGTGTTGTCCTCTGGAAGCAGATTGTACACTACCTCAAGCAGTGAGGTAAAACTTTTGTCACTCCACCCATACCTTGCCTTCACATTAACCAGACTTAACACCACAGACAACAGGGTTAAGGAATTCTTGCACCCCGTATACAAAGGGTTATTTGAATCACTCTACAATCCTTCATACATAGGGGCGTGTGCTTGCTGAAAAGACTCTTGTCCAAGGTCACGAATCATGTCCTCCAAGCGATCTCCCATTTCTACATCAAAAAGTTTAGATTAGCACCCACTCTGCATGTATATCACTTCACCATGCCATATCGACATCGTGTAATTATTCTTAATCCCATCACACAATAGATGCTCCCATATGTCGTCCAGTAGTTGTCGTCTTCCGTTCAAATAGTTGATGCAAGGACAATAATATTTTCCCTCTTCATTCAGTCGACCTTTTTCTGAAGCAAATTGCAAGAACTGCTCGATGCCGTCCTCATATTCTGGGCTCATGCGACTTTGATTCATCCAACTTCGATACATCTAAGCAATTCCATGCATTAAAATCTCACTTTTTTATTTATAGGTGTGGCCCTATCCCATTTAGGAAGAATGCCTTTTATGTTAGTTTCATACGTCTGGGTTAGCATTATTTTGAAAATTTTGACTAAATTTTGGCAGCATTTCGCATTGGTCTCCAAGTACACAACATGAAATCGGTGAAATTAATTTTCGAATAATCAAGTATGCCTCAGAGAACAACTTGAAATGCATTGTACCAAAATTTTATCAAATTAATCAAAATAATAATAACCTTAACGAATGAATCTAACATAAAAATACCAGTCTCCCCAAATTGTCCAAACAGACAATTCAAGACTGAATACAATGACTAATGCAAACTGTCTACAAGAATCATTGCATTCAGTCTCAAACAGGAATCTAAGGTTCACTCAGCATGAACAACAGTTGTTTATATAGCAAATTACATTGATGACGTACAAGAACATACAAAATCTAAATTTCAATTACAGACAAATATCAACATCAATAGTTTTTTGTATAGCAAATTACATTCATGACATACAAGAACATACAAAATGTAAATTTTGATTATAGACAAATATATAATTACGCAATCCGTGAGTTTCTGTAACTTCCTCGAAAGCTAAAAAAGAGTAAATATATAATTCATAAGGTTCTGTAGCCTTACGGAAAGAAAATGAGTATCGTTACAAAATTCGTAAAGTTTCGTAATGTTACGAAAAAAAATCACGAAAAAAAGCAAAGGGGGTGTAAATAGCAACCAGGCCCACATGGGCCTTCCAGATTCTTCCTCCAGAAGGAGGTTGCTTCTGGAGGAAGCAACCTGGCTCGCCTGGGCAAGTTGGGTGGCAAGCTCATCCCCTATTTTGCTATAAATAAAGGGAGGAATGAAGAGGGAAGGGGTTCAGCCTTCTTGGCACTTCGTATTCTCTTAAAATTGCTGAGGAAAATTGTTTCCGTGAAGAAAATCCAAGCCGAGGCGCTTCCGTAACGTTTCTGTGGGTAATTACGCGAAGATTTTCAACCGTTCTTCGACATTCATCATCCATTCTTTGTTTTCTTCGATCTTCAACTGGTGAGTACCCCAAACCGAGCTTTTCAATTCATTCTATGTACCCGTGGTGGTCCCCATTTGTTTCATGTACTTTTATTCTCGTTTTCATTTACTTTCCGTACCCCTTTTGACGTGCTTCAGTCATTTATTGAAGTCATTTCTCGCCTAATCAAAAAATAAAATAAATTCCCACCGATCATTTGATTTGTAATATCCATTAATTTCTGTTAAAATGAATTCCGACCGTTCGGTCGTGCCGTAACCACGTTGGAAATAAAAAAAAGAGGTAAAATAAATAATATAATAATAAAAAAATACCTTTTAGTAAAATGAAGCGAAAAAATCAATCGGACGTTTTCTCTTTGGGATTTCTCATTCTTAATTGAGTTGACTAATAACTAAAGTGAAACTAAGGCTAAAATCAACCCGCCTAGTCAAGCTCGTCCACAAAAAGTCACTAAAAAGGATTTGAAAGTTTATTATCTCAGTTTTTTCCTTACCAAGTAAATGGATCATTTTTAAGGTCCAACGCCTTAAAATAATCACCTTTCAAGTAAAAAGAATCGCTTGATTCACTCTTAAGAATGAACTACGTAGGTTTGATTTCCTCTTCGATGGAGGGTACGTAGGAGCAAGAGTCCCGATTTTGTCGACCTAAAAAAATAAAAAGAAATAAAAGTTAAGGTAACACAATTTCCACAATTCTAAATAATAGGCTGTTGTCCTTTGAGACAAACGTGAGAGGTGCTAATACCTTCCTCAAACGTAAATATAACTCCCGAACTTAGAATTTTCGTTTTGACCGGTTTCCTTCGGTTTTTCTGACGTTTTCCACAAATAAACGTTGGTGGCGACTCCGCGCATCTTTCCTCCTTTGGAAAACGCACCCGTGAGCCTCGCCTCGCACGCCTGCAAAAGGGCATGTTGCGACAGTTGGCGACTTCACTGGGGACCTTTTTGTGAGTTAGGCCTATTTTAAGGAATTGTGGAATTGTGAAACTTTGTGTGTGCACTTGTTGAACTGTGTAAAATGTAAATAACTGTTGTCTATTTCACATTCTTTAGATTGCATTCTAAGCACCCACGGGTTTGAGTAAAAGAAGGGCCCTATACCCGGGTTCATGGGAATCTAAGGAGTGGAGGTGAATCTATCATCATGCTAGGTCTCCGACTTGCTTGATAATAGTGAAACCTCGTCTAGAGCTTTCTCTCTTTATAATATGTTGTCGCTGGTATTCCATACCACCACAATATTATTATTTTGAGTGATGATACCTCTAGAAAACAGCCATGTGAGTTATGAATTGTTGGGAGTAGTGATTAGAGACCCCTAGATATTGTCCTATAGGTTCCCAAATAGGGGCAAAGAGCAAACACGCTCTGTGCCATTTGTGCTCATGCATTTTTTTTGCAAATAGCACTAAATTATAGTTTTGCTAGTGATATTTTGTTTCTTTAGTGTAATACGTAACTTTTTAATACTTACGTTGAGGCGCCATGATGCCTAAAACGTAGCATTAAAAAGATGGACCTTTGCGGTCTCGTATATGTAAATTACCCCTTTGTTTTGTTTTCTTTCTGTTTCATGCATATGCATTGCATCATTCATATCGGAGTCTTGATCCACCCCTTTTTTAGGTAAATGATGGGGACAAATCAAAACGGAAAAAGATTTTATCAAGTCAAGGTTAAGGGTCTAGATGTCACTAGCCTCAAGGAATTAGGATGATTGATGGGACCTCTCCAAAGGCAAGCCTTTCGCAAAGTGTACGGAAAGATTCTAGATTTGACCGCAGCGGAGGTATTTACGGAAGCTGTTGTATCCCTTGCCCAATACTATGACCAACTGTTGAGATGCTTCATGTTTGGGGACTTCCAAATGGTGCCGACTGTTGAAGAGTTTGAGGAGATATTAGGATGCCCTCTTGGGGGAAGAAAACCGTACCTTTTCTTCAGTTTTCTTCCCTCCTTGAGTAAGATTGCAGCTGTGGTCGGAGATTCGGCAAAAGAGTTGGATCGCATGAAGCAAACTCGGAACGGCGTAGTGGGCCTGCTGCGGAAATACTTGGAAGGCAAGGCAAGGGATATGGCAAACCAAGAGAAGTGGGTCCCGTTTGCGGATATACTAGCTTTGTTGATTTTTGGGGTTGTCCTCTTTTCGAATGTGGATGGCTTGGTGGACTTAGCCGCGATCGATGCTTTCCTTGCATATCACCATAGCTAGGAGAGCCCAGTGGTGGCTATCTTGGCGGACTTATTTGATACCTTTGACCGAAGGTGCGAGAAGAACAGCGCATGGATTGTCTGTTGCTTACCCGCTCTCTGTGTGTGGTTGGTTTTGTACCTATTCCAACAAGACATAAGACATCTGTGTCCGCTTCAAAGTTATCGCTCGTGCGTCGAAAAAAGAAGAGTCGATTGGGACCAACACTTGGCTGGGGTAGGAGGCAGCGCAATCAATTGGTTTCCTCGATGGAAGGAAGGAAATGAGGGAGTTCTTTTCTCATGTGAGGACTACCCTAATGTTCCGTTGATAGGGACGAGGGGTTGTATTAACTATAATCCCGCACTTTCCATAAGACAGCTAGGGTACCCCATGAGGAGAGCGCCAACGGAAGAGAGCCTCTCGCCTTTCCTTGTGAGAGATTTCGGCACGTAAAGTCTCAAGGTGATACAAAGAGTCCACCAGGCGTGGAGAAGTCCGTTGAGGAAAGACAAAGAGCTTAGGGGCATACGTAATGGCGCCATTGGTGGTTATCATGGATGGCTAAGAGTTCATACGCGAGGGTTAGTTTGGCTCTCCAAGTTGAAAGTTATCAATGAGGAAAATTTTGAAGCTCTGGAGGAAGATGAAGAGGTCCAAGCTCTTAAATTAGAGCTAGGAAAGGCAAGACTCGCCAAAGAAAAGTTCAAGTCAGCCGCTACAAACATCCGGAAAGAGTGCACCGAGTTACGAGAGGAAAACGCGGCCACTGCAAGAGCCCTTGAACAAGAAACCAAAAGGGCCCGCAAGGAGGAACTTTGTGGGGTAGCAACAATGAGCTCAAGCTTTGGAGAGAGGAAAGAGACCAGTCACGGGTGCATGGCATGATCTTAAAGGAAGAATTAGCTGCTTGCGCAAGATCCAAGAGGAGTTTGGCTCAACACTTGGAAGCCACGGAGCAAAGCATGCTAGCTATCATAGGGCAGTACAAGGAAGAGTTAAACCAGTCTGTGACCCATGAACAAAAGCTAATAGAGGATTTCGCACAAGTGTACGCTGAAAAAGAAGCAAGAGTGAGGGTGATTGATGCATTGCATCAAGAAGCGACCATGTGGATGGATAGGTTCGCCTTGACCTTGAATGGAAGTCAAGACCTCCCGCGACTACTAGCCAAAGCAAAAACCATCGCCGAAGTGTGTACAGCCCCCGAGGAAATTCATGGGCTGATCAATTACTATCAACACATGATAGATTTGATGGCCCATATAATTAGAAACCGTTAGGTTCTGTAGTAACCCTTTTGTATAATCTTGGCTAGATGAAAGCTTTGTTCTTTTTATAAAACGAGAAGTTTTGAACTCATCACGTTATCTAAAAAACCTTGAGGTGGATCCAAGTGCTCTGATAATTCATTTGCATATTCATGTTTTGGTGGCATACTCACTGTTGTTATTTCTTTAGGGAATTCACCATAACTAAGAAAGCACAAAGGCATCCCTATAACACTTGATCCAGAAAAATGGATAATGAAGAGGGCATGCAAGAATAGATGAAGGCCGACCTATCGGCCTTAAAAGATCAAATGGCTTCTATCACGGAGGCCATGCTAAAACTCCATAAAACTATAGAGGATAATGCCACGGCGACCGCCTCCAATGCAGTTAGGGAAGCGGAAGCGGTGCTACAGCCCGCATTAAACTTGGGCCGAGATAGAAACACAACGGTGTTTGGTCAGAGGTATAGTCCGCAAGCTTACCCTTATGGCTTGCCTCCGGACTTCACTCCCCGTGCCGCTCCGGAAGATTTGAGCCAAGCCCCTACCTTCGAGGGGCAACTCCCTCCTTATGCCGATTATCCCCTGCAAGAAGATGATGAAGGAGATGCCCATCTAGGCCCTCTGCTTCCCCTCAAGGATCTGACCCCCCATGAATTACCCCAACCAAACATAGTTCGCCATGTCCCGTCTTCACCCGCACTCGTAAAAGAATCCATTCCCTTCGCAGAAGATAAGGGAAAGACTGATTCACTTGAAGAGAGGCTAAGAGCGGTAGAGGGCCTCGGCAATTACCCGTTCTCGGATTTAGCGGACCTATGTCTGGTACCTAACATCGTCATCCCTCCCAAGTTCAAAGTACCAGATTTTGATAAGTATAAAGGGACGACATGTCCAAAAGGGCATCTTCGGATGTATTGCCGAAAGATGGGGGCGTATTCTGCGGATGAAAAGCTATTGGTACATTTCTTTCAAGACAGCTTGGCCGGAGCAGCAGTGGCATGGTATACCAATCTAGAAGCATCTCAGATCCGGTCGTGGAAGGATTTGGCAACTGCCTTCATTAGGCAGTACCAATACAATACGGATATGGCTCCCAATCGAAACCAGCTTCAGAGTATGACCAAGCGAGAACATGAGTCCATTACAGAATATGCCCAAAGGTGGAGAGATCTCGCAGCCCAAGTTGTCCCGCCCATGACGGAGAGGGAGATGATCACAATCATGGTAGATACGTTGCCTACGTTCTACTATGAAAAGCTGATAGGATACATGCCAGCTAACTTTGTGGATCTCGTCTTCGCCGGAGAAAGAACTGAATCCAGACTAAGAAAAGGCAAGTTCGAATATGCCTCCAACGTGGCCCCCAACAACAACAGAAGAGCCCCAGTGGTGGGCGCAAGGAAAAAGGAAGGAGATACCCACGTGATAACCACCACCCCAACGTGGATGAAAGCACCCCAAAATATCCAAAGCTCATACCAGCCCAACCCCCCGAATTTTTCAATCCGAGCCGGGAGTTCCCTCCCAACTCAAGTGAAAGGACCACCCGCAGCAGAAAGAACGCTGGCCCAACACACAACGCCAGCCACTCCCTGGCCAGTCAATAATACAGCTCCTGGCACGAGCTATAATAATGCACGGCGCCCACCCCTGAAAGATGATTTCTCTCCTATTCCCATGGCGTACTCCGAGTTGTGGCCTTCATTATTGGAGAATCATTTAGTGGTGGCCATACCCGGGAAGGTCTTCCAGCCACCATACCCTAAGTGGTACAACCCGAATTCCAAGTGTGTATACCATAGTGGAGCTCCCGGGCACAACATTGACTCCTGCATCCCGTTTAAGTATAAGGTGCAACACCTAATTAATGTCGGCTGGCTATCATTCCAAGAGGAAGGCCCCAATGTTAAAACCAACCCACTAGCCAGTCATGGAGGGGCTAGCATAAACGCCATCGAAGAGGATGGGCCATCACGGGCAAAAAGGTTAGAAGAGGTGGCTACTTCTAGACGCTTCATCTACCGATCACTGCAAGCGGCGTGCATGGTCTCCCGTGGCGGAGAAGAAAGGGACGAATGTTTGTTTCACCTCGGGGAGTCACACGATATGGAAACCTGTCCCACGGTGGAAGAATTGCTTCAGTGGCTCATGGACTGGGGGAACCTTGAAGTGTCCAAAGGAGGGAGGGAAGAACCACAGATTTGCATGCAGTCGGAAGAAAAGAAGGTTCCCCCAACCCCCAAAGCCCTATTAATATGTTTTACTAGAAAAGGGACCAGCTCCACGCCCATTTACCCCCGGACAGCACCCAAGCCGACGCCGTTTGCATATCAAAGCAATAAGGCCGTTCCGTGGAAGTATACCCCTCCCGCATTTGGAGAAAGAGTTGCAACCGAAGTTGACTCCCTATCAGCCAAGGTGACCAACATCATCAGCCTCAGTGGCGTAACCCGCAGTGGTTGGATGTTCGCTCCCCCTCACTCGGCGGAATTGCCCTCCAAGGGGAAAGCGCCCATGGTCCAAGAACCCACAGACATAGCCACCCCCTCAAAAGAAGTGGATCCTCCAATGGCAAAAGGGGCTGAAAAGAAAGAGGGTCTTTGTCATACCCTAATTTCGTCAGGGGATTATTACTTGATGACATGCAATAAATGAAGTCCCGAGACGTCTCAGAAATCAAAAGGAAGCAGGCTTGCACGATCCGTGAAATTCCGTAATGTGGCGGAAGTCGAAAAGAGGTGTTTTTGCGCAATCCGTGAGTTTTCGTAACTTCTTCGAAAGCTAAAAAAGAGTAAATACATAATCTGTAAGGATTCGTAACCTTGCCGAAGGAAAATAAGTATCGTTACGAAATTTGTAAAGTTTCGTAACGTTACGGAAAAAGAATTACCAAAAAAAATAGAAGGGGGGTGCATTTAGTAAAAAGGGGGGTGCAAATGGAAACCAGGCCAACTTGGGCCTCCAGAAGATTCCTCCAGAAGGCTGTTGCTTCTGAAGGAAGCAACCTTACTCGCCTGGGCGAGCTGAGCTCGCCTAGGCGAGCTAGGTGGCAAGCTTCTCCCCTATTTTGCTATAAATAGGGGGAGAAGTGAAGAAGAAAAGGGTTCAGCCTTCTTGGGACTTCTCTCTCTCTCGAAATTGCTGAGGAAAATTGTTTCCGTGAAGAAAATCCAAGCCGAGGCGCTTCCGTAACATTTCCGTAACGTTTCCGTGAGTAATTACGCGAAGATTCTCGACCGTTCTTCAAGATTCATCGTATTTTCTTCGTTTTCTTCAGTCTTCAACGGGTAAGTACCTCAAACCGAGCTTTTCGATTCATTCTATGTACCCGTGGTGGTCCACATTTTGTTTCATGTATTTTTATTCTCGTTTTCATTTGCTTTTTATACCCCCTTTGGACGTGCTTAAGCCATTTATTTAAGTCATTTCTCGCTTAATCTAAAAATAAAATAAATTTCC
Organism: Glycine soja; assembly: GCF_004193775.1. Taxonomy (NCBI): domain Eukaryota; kingdom Viridiplantae; phylum Streptophyta; class Magnoliopsida; order Fabales; family Fabaceae; genus Glycine; species Glycine soja. Next base: position 42,123,631 of record NC_041002.1, read on the forward strand.
ACCGATCGTTTGAATTGTATCATCCGTTAATTTCGTTTAAAATGAATTCCGACCGTTCGGTCGTGCCGTAACCACGTTGGAAATCAAAAAAAGAGGTAAAATAATAATATAATAATCAAAAAATATTTTTTAGTAAAATGAAGTACAAAAGATCAATCGGACATTTTCTCTTTGGGATTTCTCATTCTTAATTGAATTGACTAATAACTAAAGTGAAACTAAGGCTAAAATCAACTCGCCTAGTCAAGCTCATCCACAAAAATAGGTTTTTTGAAAGTTTATCATTTCAGTTTCTTACTAAGTAAAAAGGATCATTTTTAAGGTCCAACGCCTTAAAATGATCACCCCTCAAGTAAAAAAAATCAATCACTTGATTCACGCATAAGAAAGAACTACGTAGGTCTGATTTCCTCTTTGATGGAGGGTACGTAAGAGCAAAAACCCTGCTTTTTTTGACCTCAAAAAATAAAAAGAAATAAAAGTTAAGGTAACACCATTTCCACGATTCTAAAAAATAAGTTGTTGTCCTTTGAGACAAACGTGAGAGGTGTTAATACCTTCCTCAAGCGTAAATACAACTCCCGAACTTAGAATTTTCATTTTGACCGGTTTCCTTCGGTTTTTCCGACGTTTCCCACGAATAAACGTTGGTGGCGACTCCGCGCATCTTTCCTCCTTGGGAAAGCGCACCCGTGAGCCTCGCCCTCGCTCGCTCGCGAAGGGCACGCTGCGACAGTTGGCAACTCCACTGGGGACATTTTTGTGAGTTAGGCCTATTTTAAGGAATTGTGGATTTGTGAAGCTTTGTGTGTGCATTTATTTGAACTGTGTAAAATGTAAATAATTGTTGTCTATTTTGCATTCTTTACACTGCATTCTAGGCACCCACGAGTTTGAGTAAAAAACGGGCCCTATACCCGGGTTCATGGGAATTTAAGGAGTGGAGGTGAATCTATCATCATGCTAGGTCTCTGACTTGCTTGATAATAGTGAAACCTCGTCTAGAGCTTTCTCTCTTTATAATGTGTTGTCGCTGGTATTCCATACCGCCACAATATTATTATCTTGAGTGATGATACCTCTAGAAAACAGCCGTGTGAGTTATAAATTGTTGGGGAGTAGTTATTAGAGACCCCTAGATATTGTCCTAGGTTCCCAAATAAGGGCAAAGAGCAAACACGCTCCGTGCCATTCATTCGCATGCATTTTTTGGTAAATAGCACTAGTTTATAGTTTTGCTAGTGATGTTTGGTTTCTTTAGAGTAATATGTAACCTTTTTAATGCTACGTTGAGGCGCTATCATGCCCAAAACGTAGCATTAAAATTGGGTCTCTACGGTCTCGTGTGTATGAATTACCCCTTTTTCTTGTTTCTTTCCGTTTCATGCATACGCATCGCATCATTCATGTCGGAGTCTTGATCCACCCCTTTTTTTAGGTAAATGATGGGGACAAATCAAAACAGCAAAAGATTTTATCAAGTCAAGGTTAAAAGTCTAGATGTCACTAGCCTCAAGGAATTGGGACGATCGATGGGACCCCTCCAAAGGCAAACCTTTCGCAAAGTTTACGGGAAGATTCTAGATTTGACCGTAGCGAAGGTATTTACGGAAGTTGTTGTATCCCTCGCCCAATACTACGACCAGTCGTTGAGGTGTTTCACGTTAGGGGACTTCCAAATGGTGCCAACTATTGAAGAGTTTGAAGAGATATTAGGATGCCCTCTCGGGGGGAGAAAACCGTATCTTTTCTCCGGCTTTCTTGCTTCCTTGAGCAAGATTGCAGTTGTGATTGGAGATTCAGCAAAAGAGTTGGATTGCATGAAGCAAATTCGGAACGACGTAGTGGGCCTGCCTCGGAAATACTTGGAAGGCAAGGCAAGGGATATGGCGAGCCAAGAGAAGTGGGGCCCGTTTGCGGATATTTTAGCTTTGCTGATTTTTGGGGTTGTCCTCTTTCCGAACGTGGATGATTTGATAGACTTAGCCGCCATTGATGCTTTCCTCGCATATCACCATAGCAAGGAAAGTCCAGTGGTGGCTATCTTGGCAGATTTGTTTGACACCTTTGACCGGAGATGTGAGAAAAATAGTGCACGGATTGTCTGTTGTTTACCCGCTCTCTGTGTGTGGTTGATTTCACACCTATTTCGACAAGACACAAGACACCCGTGTCCGCTTCAAAGCTATCGCTCATGCACCGAAAAAGGAAGAGTCGATTGGGACCAACATTTGGCTGGGATAGGGGGCAGCACGATTAATTGGTTTCCTCGTTGGAAGGAAGGCAAGGAAGGAGTTCTTTTCTCGTGTGGGGACTATCCTAATGTTCCACTGATAGGGACTAGGGGTTGTATTAATTATAATCCCGCACTCGCCATAAGACAGCTAGGGTATCCCATGAGGGGAGCGCCAACTGAAGAAAGTCTCTCGCCTTTCCTTGTAAGGGATCTAGGCGCGCAAGGTCTCAAAGTTATACAAAGAATCCACAAGGCGTGGAGGAGTCCATTGAGGAAAGACAAGGAGCTTAGAGGCATCCGAAACAGCGTCATCGGAGGTTATCATGGATGGCTAAGAATTCACACGCGGGGCTTAGATTGGCTCTCCAAATTGAAAGTTATCGATGAGGATAACTACGAAGCTCCGGAGGAAGATGAAGAAGTCCGAGCTCTAAAATTAGAGCTAGGGAAGGCGAGACTCGCCAAGGAGAAGTTCAAATCAGCTGCTACACACATCCGGAAGGAGTGCACCGAGTTACAAGAGGAAAACGCGACCACTACAAAAGCCCTTGAACAAGAAACCAAAAGGGCCCGCAAGGAGGAATATGGCCGAGAGAAATTCCGAGGAGCATTGTGGGGTAGTAACAATGAGCTCAAGCTCCGAAGAGAGGAGAGAGATCGGTCACGGGTGCATGGCTTGATCTTAAAGGAAGAGTTAGTTGCTTGCGCGAGGTCCAAAAGGAGTTTGGCTCAACACTTGGAAGCTACGGAGCAAAGCATGCTAGCCATCATAGGGCAATACAAGGAAGAATTGAACTAGTCCATGGCCCATGAACAAAAGTTAGTGGAGGATTTTGCACAAGTGTATGCCGAAAAAGAAGCAAGGGGGAGGGTGATTGATGCACTGCATCAAGAAGCGAATATGTGGATGGATAGGTTCGCCTTGACCTTGAATGGAAGTCAAGACCTCCCGCGTCTATTAGCCAAAGCAAAAGCCATGGCCGAAGTGTGTACTGCCCCCGAGGAGATTCATGGGCTACTCAATTACTGTCAACACATGATAGATTTGATGGCCCATATAATTAGGAATCGTTAGGTTCTCTTGTAACACCTTTTTTATAACCTTGGCTAGATGAAAGCTTTGTTCTTTTTATAAAATGAGAAGTTCTGAACTCACCATGTTATCTAAAAAACCTTGGGGTGGATCCAAGTGCTCCAATCATCCATTTGCATACTCATGTTTTGGTGGCATACTCACTGTTGTTTATTTCTTTAGGAATTTCATCATAACTAAGAAAACACCAAGGCACCCCTATAACACTCGATCCAGAAAAATGGATAATGAAGAGGGTGTGCAGGAACAGATGAAGGCCGATCTATCGGCCTTAAAAGATCAAATGGCTTCCATCTCGGAGGTCATGTTAAAACTCCAGAAAACCATAGAGGATAAAGCCACGGCAACCGCCTCCAGTACAGTTAGGGAAGCGGAGCCGGTGCTGCAGCCCGCCTTGAATCCGAGCCTAGACAGAAACACGGCCGTGTTCGGTCGAAGGTATAGTCCGCAAGCTTATCCTTATGGCCTGCCTCCGGACTTCACCCCCCGTGCCACCCCGGAAGATTTAAGCCAAGCCCCTACTTTCGAGGGGCAACTCCCACCTTATGAAGACTATCCCGGGCAAGACGATGAGGAAGGAGATACCCATCTTGGCCCCCTGCTCCACCTCAAAGATCCATCCCCACATGAGCTACCCCAACCGAACATAGTCCACCATATCCCGGCCTCACCCACACCCGTAAAAGAATCTGTCCCCTTCGCGGAAGATAAGGGAAAGATTGAGGCGCTTGAAGAGAGGTTAAGAGCAGTCGAGGGCCTTGGCAATTACCCATTCTCGGATTTGGCGGATTTATGTCTTGTGCCCAACATCGTCATCCCTCCCAAGTTCAAAGTACCAGACTTTGATAAGTACAAAGGGACGACATGTCCAAAAGGGCATCTCCGGATGTATTGCCGGAAGATGGGGGCGTATTCCGCGGACGAAAAGTTGTTGGTCCATTTCTTTCAAGACAGCTTGGCCGGAGCAGCAGTGGCCTGGTATACCAATCTGGAAGCTTCCCAGATCCGATCATGGAAGGACTTGGCAACTGCTTTCATTAGGCAATACCAGTACAATACGGACATGGCTCCCGATCGGAACCAGCTTCAGGGTATGACTAAACGAGAGCATGAGTCCATTAAGGAATATGCCCAAAGATGGAGAGATCTCGCAGCCCAAGTCGTACCGCCCATGACGGAAAGGGAAATGATCACAATTATGGTAGATACATTACCCAAGTTCTACTATGAAAAGCTGATAGGCTACATGCCAGCTAACTTTGCGGATCTCGTCTTCGCCGGAGAAAGGATTGAATCTGGAATACGAAAAGGCAAGTTCGAATATGCTTCCAATGTGGCCCCCAACAACAACAGAAGAGCCCCAGTAGTGGGCATGAGGAAAAAAGAAGGAGACGCCCACGCAGTCACCACCGCCCCGATGTGGATGAAAGCACCCCAAAATATCCAAATCTCGTACCAGCCCAATCCCCCAAATTTTTTAATCCGAGCCGGGAATTCCCTCCCGACTCAAGTAAAAGGACCACCCGCAGTAGAAAGAGCGCCGGCCCAACGCACAGCGCCAACCGCTCCCCGGCCAGTTAATAATACAGCCCCAAGCGCGAGCTATAGATATGCACAGCACCCGCCCCCGAAAGACAACTTCCCTCCTATTCCCATGGCATACTCCGAGTTATGGCCTTCGTTATTGGAGAATCATTTGGTGGTGGCCATACCCGGGAAGGTTCTCCAGCCACCCTACCCCAAGTGGTATGATCCGGGTGCGAAGTGTGTGTACCATAGTGGAGTTCCCAGACACAATATTGACTCCTGCATCCCGTTCAAGTATAAAGTGCAGCACCTGATTAGTGCCGTCTGGCTAGCGTTTCAGGAGGAAGGCCCAAATGTTAAAACCAACCCGCTAGCTAGTCATGGAGGGGCTAGCGTGAACGTCATCGAAGAGGACGGGCCATCACGGACAAAGAGGTTAGGAGATGTGGCTACTTCTAGACGCTTCATTTATCAATCACTGCAAGCGGCGGGCATGGTCTCCCGAGGTGGAGGCGAAAGGGACGAATGTTTATTTCACCTCGGGGAGTCGCACGACATGGAAACCTGTCCCACGGTAGAAGAATTGCTTCAGCGGCTCATGGATTGCGGGCAGCTTGAAGTATCCATAGGAGGGAGGGAAGAACCACAAATTTGCATGCAGTCGGAAGAGAAGAAGGTTCCTTTAACCCCCAAGGCCCTAGTGATATGTTTTACTAGAAAAGGGACCGGCTCCACACCTATATACCCTCGGGTGGCGCCCAAGCCAACGCCATTTGCATATCAAAGTAATAAGGCCGTTCCGTGGAAGTATACCCCTCCCGCGTCCAGCGAAAGAGTTGCAACCGAAGTTGACTCCCTATCAGCTAAGGTAACCAACATCACCAGCCTCAGTGGCATAACCCGCAGTGGTCGGGTGTTCGCTTCCCCTCACTTGGCGGAATTGCCATCTAAAGGGAAAGCACCCATGGCCCAAGAGCCCACAGATATAGCCACCCCCTCGAAAGAAGTAGATCCTCCTGTGGCAAGAGGAGCCGAAAAGAAAGAGGGACTTCAAGGAAAAACAGTGACTTTGGAAGAGGCCCATGAGTTCCTCCGCCTCATCCAACAAAGCGAGTTTAAGGTAGTCGAGCAACTGAATAAAACTCCAGCAAGGATCTCCTTTCTTGAACTACTCATAAACTCCGAGCCTCATCGTGCGCTGTTGATGAAGGTCCTTAACGATGCCCATGTAGCACATGATATCTCAGTGGAGGGTTTCGAAGGCATCGTTAATCATATAACCACCAACAATTATATCGCGTTTGCGGAAGAAGAGATTCCCGTTGAGGGGAGAGGACACAACAAGGCTCTACATGTGTCAGTGAGATGTATGGACCACGTTGTCACAAAGGTACTTATCGACAACGGATCAAGTTTAAATGTAATGCCGAAGACCACTTTGGAAAAGCTTCCTTTTAGTGCGTCACGTTTAAAACCGAGCTCGATGGTGGTGCGAGCCTTTGGTGGTACTCGGCGGGAAGTAATGGGGGAAATCGATATTCCCATTCAGATAGGCCCCCACACTTGCAATGTGGTGTTCCAAGTAATGGATATAAATCCCGCCTATAGCTGCCTCTTGGGAAGACCGTGGATTCATGCCCTGGGAGTGGTCCCTTTAACGCTTCACCAGAAATTGAAGTTCGCAGTGGGCGGACTTTTAGTGATTGTGTCGGGTGAAGAGGATATGTTAGTGAGCTGCCCTTCCTCCGCACCGTACGTAGAAGCGGCGGAAGAATCATTGGAAACGGCTTTCCAATCCTTTGAGGTGGTGAGCTGCGCCTCGGTGGAACCAAGTCCGTCGCTACCTTCTCTCTCCAACGCGGCCATAATGGTGACGCGTGTTATGCTCAGGAACGGATTTGAGCCCGGAATGGGTCTAGGCAAGGACTGCCTCGGGAATGCCGACGTGGTCGATATCAAGGGAAATCCATACAAGTATGGATTAGGGTATGAACCCGGGATGCCAGGGAGGAGGAACGTGCCCTCAAGATTTTGGGCGGATAGGGTATGGCCCGGCCGTATTAGCCAGTGTTTCACCAGCGCTGGAATGGTGTCCGAGGAGGAGGTGGCTGCAATAGAAGAGGAGTTCCCTCAAGACCCACCAAGTTTTGTGCAACCATGCCACCCCGATTCCCAAGTGGGGAACTGGCGCGTGATAAGCCAGTCAGAAGTCTATACCGCTGATTCAATGTAATTAGAGCTTATAGATTTCCGTTCTCTTTTGTTTTGTGAAACCTACCTTATTAAATAAACAAAGAGATCTTGTTTCATCTGTTCTTGCAGTACCACCCTTTCTCATATCATTTTGCATGTTTTTTTTTTCTTTTGTCTTGTTTGGTATAGATATGAGGGTCGATTCTTTGAGGATCCTAACAACGAGGGTTTGACAATCGATTTCGATCGAGATATAAGCCAAACGATAAATGAGGAAGAGGAAGAGGACGTCCTGTCACCGGAATTGGAGAGGTTGGTCGCTCAGGAAGAACGTGAAATGAAGCCACACCAAGAAGAAACCGAATTGGTAAACTTGGGGACCACGGAGGAAAAGAAAGAAGTGAAGGTTGGAACCGGTATGACCACGCCTATCCGCCAAGGTTTGATAACCCTTCTCGAAGAGTATCAAGATGTCTTCGCGTGGTCATATCAAGACATGCCCGGTCTAGATTCCGACATTGTGCAGGATAAGTTGCCTTTGAATCCTGGGTCTTCCCCGGTTAAGTAGAAGTTACGAAGAATGAAACCCGAGATGTCTTTAAAAATTAAAGAAGAAGTAAGGAAGCAATTTGATGCAGGATTCTTAGCTGTGGCGCGGTACCCGGAGTGGGTGGCCAACATTGTCCCAGTCCCGAAAAAGGATGGCAAGGTTCGAATGTGTGTAGACTATCGGGACTTGAACCGGGCCAGTCCAAAAGACAATTTTCCCCTGCCACACATTGACATATTGGTAGATAATACAGCCAAATTCACCCTTTTCTCATTTATGGATGGTTTCTCGGGATATAATCAAATAAAGATGGCACCCGAAGATGTAGAGAAGACCACTTTCGTCACCCTATGGGGGACTTTCTGCTATAAAGTGATGGCCTTCGGGCTGAAAAATGTTGGGGCAACCTATCAACGTGCCATGGTGGCATTGTTCCATGACATGATGCATAAGGAAATAGAGGTCTGCGTAGATGACATGATTGCCAAGTCTCAGACTGAGGACGAACACCTTGTCAATCTGCATAAGCTGTTTGGAAGGTTGCGGAAATACCAATTAAAACTGAACCCAACCAAGTGCACCTTTGGGGTGAAGTCGGGGAAGCTGCTAGGATTTATCGTAAGTCAAAAAGGGATAGAGATAGATCCCGAGAAAGTGAAGGCTATCCTTGAAATGCCGGAACCACGCACGGAGAAGCAGGTTCGGGGATTTTTTGGGCAGGTTGAATTATATCGTGAGATTTATCTCGCAACTCACCCTTACCTGTGAACCCATTTTTAAGCTATTACGTAAGAACCAGGCGGTCCTGTGGAATAGTGACTGCCAAGAGGCCTTCGAGAAGATCAAACAGAGTCTCGCGAATCCCCCGGTACTCATGCCACCTGTAATAGGAAGACCCATTTTCCTGTACATGACCGTGTTGGACGAATCTATGGGTTGCGTGTTGGGTCAGCATGATGATTCTGGGAAAAAGGAGCAAGTCATCTACTATCTGAGCAAGAAGTTTACCGCATGTGAGATGAATTACTCAATGCTGGAAAAGACATGTTGTGCTCTGGTATGGGCATCACATCGGCTTAGGCAGTACATGCTCAGCCATACCACGTGGCTTATTTCCAAAATGGATCCCGTGAAATACATCTTTGAAAAACCAGCCCTCACGGGATGAATCGCTAGGTGGCAGGTACTATTGTCTAAATTCGATATCGTTTACGTCACCCAAAAGGCGGTAAAGGGAAGTGCCTTAGCAGATTATTTGGCCTAGCAACCCCTCCAGGATTATCGGCCGATGCACCCCGAGTTCCCAGATGAGGATATCATGGCCCTGTTTGAAGAGAAGCGGACGCATGAGGACCTAGACAAATGGATTGTTTGCTTCGATGGGGCATCAAATGCTTTGGGCCACAGAGTAGGGGCAGTCCTTGTATCCCCGGATGATCAGTGTATTCCTTTCACGGCTAGGCTAGGTTTTGATTGTACCAACAATATGGCCGAGTACGAAGCATGCGCCCTCGGGGTTCAGGCGGCCATTGATTTTGATGTAAAATTACTCAAGGTGTGGGAGACTCAGCTTTGGTGATATGCCAGTTGAAAGGAGAATGGGAAACTAGGGATTCGAAGTTGATACCCTATCAAACTCACATCTTGAGGTTAGCCAAGTACTTTGACGACATTTCCTTCCACCACATACCTCGGGAAGAGAATCAAATGGCTGATGCACTAGCCACCCTAGCATCCATGTTTCAACTTGCCCCACACGGGGATCTGCCGTACATCGAATTCAAATCTCAAGGAAAGCCGGCATATTGTTATGCAATAGAGGAAGAGCGGGATGGGAAACTGTGATATTTCGACATCAAGCAGTATGTCGAGAACAAAGAATACCCACCAAGGATTTCTGACAATGACAAAAGGACGTTGAGGAGATTGGCTACTGGTTTCTTTGTAAGTGGTACTATCCTATACAAACGAAACCACGACATGACCCTCCTACGATGCGTAGATGCCAAAGAGGCGAACTTCATGATTGAGGAGATCCACGAGGGTTCCTTTGGGACACATGCCAATGGGCATGCTATGGCCAGAAAAATCCTTAGGGCCGGTTATTATTGGCTCACCATGGAAAGCGATTGCTGCACTCATGTCAGGAAATGTCATAAATGTCAGGCATATGTGGACAATGTCAATGTTCCGCCACATCCTCTCAATGTTATGTCCGCCCCTTGGCCTTTTTCTATGTGGGGAATAGATGTCTTTGGGGCCATCGAACCCAAAGCGTCGAATGGTCACCGCTTCATTCTTGTGGCGATAGATTACTTCACCAAATGGGTCGAAGCAGCTTCTTATACCAATGTCACAAGGAATGTGGTAGTTAGATTCATAAAGAAGGAGTTGATTTGTCGATACGGACTCCCCAGGAAGATCATTACTGACAATGGCACCAATCTGAACAATAAGATGATGCAGGAGATGTGCGAAGACTTTAAGATCCAGCATCATAACTCTACCCCTTATCGGCCAAAGATGAATGGGGCTGTAGAGGCTGCGAATAAGAATATCAAGAAGATTGTTCAAAAGATGACAGTGTCATACAAAGATTAGCATGAGATGTTGCCTTTCGCCCTACACGGGTATAGGACCTCGGTGCGAACTTCTACTGGGGCAACGCCGTATTCCTTGGTTTATGGGACGGAGGCAGTACTCCCATTTGAGGTAGAGGTTCCTTCTCAGAGGATAATGGCGGAGTCAGGCCTAGAAGAGTTAGAGTGGGCTCAAGCGTGCTATGACCAACTTAACCTTATTGAAGGTAAGCATTTGGCCGCCATGAGCCATGGGCGTTTTTATCAATGAAGGATAAAGAACGCATTCGACAAGAAGGTACGCCCGCGCAAGTTCAACGAGGGGGACCTCGTGCTGAAGAAGATGCCCCACGCTGTTAAAGATAATCGAGGCAAATGGGCCCCGAATTATGAAGGACCTTTCGTGGTGAAAAGAGCTTTTTCTGGGGGTGCTCTGATACTCACCCACATGGATGGCGAGGAATTGCCTTCGCCCGTGAACTCCGATGTAGTTAAACGATATTACGCTTGAAGTCTGGGGCAATCGAGAGGACCGTTGCACGTTCTTTTAATTCTGAGTTTTTGTTCTTCTTAGTTTCCTCCAGGGATTCCCTTCCTCTGTATTTGTCTCGTTCCTTTAAAAGAAAAGGAAAAATGGGCAAGGTTTTAGTCCTCCCTTTGGTTTCAAACCTCGTGTTTTAGATTTGTTATAGCTTGAGCCCTCTTCGCTCGGTGTATGGGGTGCCCCAAACGCTTATTTAAAATTGAATCTAACCAACCTTCACTAAAATAAAATCATCGCATTAGAAACATTCATACATGCACATGCACATGCATATCTTGTGATAGCAAGGAGTAGAATCGTCTCAGGCCACGGTCAGAAGTCAAGACAAATCAATGGCAGAAATCAACCAAGGTAAGACGATGACCGGTCACGATTGGCCACGTATTTTTGTTTCCTACTTACAAGTACATAGGGACGGATGCGAGTGGGGCTAGGGTCACGACCGACCAATCGTTGCCCCTTCCCGGTGCTAAACAAGCAGAGAACGTCGCTGCAGGGCAGCCCAAGATGGCCCCGAGGAAACTTGCCTCAGAGATCCAGGAAGGATAAAGCGGCCGAAGGAACCAGTTCTGCTCCCGAGTATGATAGTCACCGTTTTAGGAGCACTGAACACCAGCAGCGCTTCGAGGCCATCAAGGGATGGTCATTTCTCCGGGAGCGACGCGTCCAGCTCAGGGACGATGAGTATACCGATTTCTAGGAGGAGATAGTTCGCCGGCGGTGGGCATCACTGGTTACCCCCATGGCCAAGTTTGATCCAGACATAGTCCTCGAATTTTATGCCAATGCTTGGCCAACAGAGGAGGGCGTGCGTGATATGAGGTCCTGGGCGAGGGGTCAGTGGATCCCGTTCGATGCAGATGCTATCGGCCAGCTCCTGGGATATCCTTTAGTGTTGAAAGAGGGCCAGGAGTGCGAGTATGGCCAGAGGAGGAACCGGTCCGATGGGTTCGATGAGGAGGCCATCGCCCAGTTGCTATGTATACCGGGGCAAGATTTTGCCCGGACTGCTGCCGGGAGACGAGTGCGGATCATGCGCACCAACATGACCACCCTGACTCATATATGGATGACTTTGCTGCTCAGCAACATCCTGCCCAGCGATCATAATTTCGGCCTCCCCCTGCCGAAGTGTTAGCTGGTGTATGCCATCCTGACGCGGATGAGCATTCATGTGGCTCAGTTAATCGTTGATGCCATCTATATATTTGCAGGTATGGCGCCTACCAGGCGCCCTCTGGACCCGGATAAGTCCAACAGGGCCCTGGGATTTCCCGCCTTGATCACAGGACTCTGCCAGTCGTTCGGCATCCCCGTCACACCTAGCAAGGTGATTCGGCCGCCCATCACCCGAGCTTTTATTGAGAAGTACTGCACGCAGAGACAGGTCCAGGGTGATACACCACAGGCCGCAGACGCGCCGCCACCTCATCAGGCTGGTCCAGCCGGATTGTTTGATACGGAGCAGTATTGGCGACATTTGGTTCGCCAACAGGCGGCCAACCACCGGGCACATGTACAGACCCATGATTGTCTTTATTAGATGAGTCTCAGCCTGCAGAGCCAGGGATTTACTTCTTTTCCTTGCCTTACTCCGGACCAGTTCAGGGCAGAGGTCGCATGGCCTGGAGATTGGCCTGAGGCCCAGGCAGGAGAGGCACCAGCAAGGGCACCAGCATAGGCTCTCGACAGGGCATATGAGGCCTGCGAGGACGAAGAGATGATCGATTTACTTGATTTCTTAGGAGGGAGCGGGGCCACATGATTGGGAGATCTCTTGATCCATATTTCTTTTTGTTTCCATTTGTTTTTTCTGTTACATATCATCTTATTTTGTGTTTGACTAAGGGACTGACGTTTGTTTCATGTTTTGACTTTTGTTTTGTACATACATATCACTTGAGTTGTTACGTCGGTACTTATTTCGTTGTTGTCAATAATGTTTGTTCAAATTCCGAAACCGTGTAGAGTTTTTCATTTAGGAACGCCGTCCCAAAAAAATAAAATAAAAAGAAAGAAGCGTTGTGAATAAAAGTCATGTTCATAAAGAAAAGAAAAAGGTTTTTATTTATACATGTATGTAAAGGGAAAATGTGTATAGAAGGTTTTTGTGTGTAAATGATGCGTGGAAAGGAATTCTTGTGTGTGTGAGCAACGAGTGTATATGAAGAAACTTTTGTGTGAACCATAAGTGTGGGTTGGGAAAAATGAAAATCTTTGAATATAAATAGGGTTTGTGTATAGACCGTGTGACGTAAAGAGAAGAGTTCTAATGCGTGTACAAAAACAGTTTGTCATGTGTAAAAATATAGATGTACAAAGAAAGGTTTTCCTCATAAAGGACCACATGTGTATAGTTTTAGTGAACATATATAAAAATAAAACAAAAAGTAAAGAGAAAGAAAGACCGCGAAGGTCGACATGTTATAGTTAAGAAGTATAAATCATTCGTAAAGAGCAAACGCATCTTCTGGAAACAAGGGACTGATGCTAAGAGTTTATTTTCCGGAATGAACCGAGATAAGGGTGGATGAATTCATTGAACTGATGAAAGAACATAACTTGGAAACGTTGGGTCTGTCTGTGTAAATTCCCAACCGTAGTATCACAATGCCATAAATGGGATGCTTGAGTGCCCACCTAGCTATAGCCATGACTAATTTTGCATGTTATTTTCAAATCATCATTGTCACGCGTGCCTTTTGGAATAATATGGAAGTTCGGGCCGAGAGCGACACCTTGACACCCAAATTTGTTTCGCCCCAGATATCAAGATTGGGTTCCCACGATAAAAGACCCCATTGAAACACAACCTTAGACCTTTTTGAACCTTGGCCTGTAAAAAAGGAATCCTCATTCTTTGCCCCGAAGCAAAGGACAGCGGAATCTCCTCAAGGGAGAGCGAATAGAATGCTAAAACGAAAAGTGAAGAGAAAGAGAAGGAAGAAATGGAAAGAAAGAAAAAAAGAAAAATAAAAATAAAGAAAAAAAAGAAAGGAAAGAAGGGTTCCCGATCAAGGCTCGAAAGGAAGTGAAAAGGGAAAAGAAGCAATTCTCGATTAATGAAAGAAAGAGGACCAAAATTCTTCAAGCCAGATTGCCATTCGAAATCATTCTCGACTGGCAATATCCCACCCTACATAAACAAAGAGGAAAAGACCGAAACACCCAGCTTCCTCTCCAAAAGCCACCCTCGAGAAAATCCTATTGGTCCGTGATCATACGTTTGATCTTTGATTCGATAGGAAGCCGTGTGCAAAATAAAGTCATGGTGCAGTTATGGTTTGGGAATAGGATAAAACACTTTCCTCGTGAGTTTTATACACTATGAGTGATTTATTTTCAGCTTAGCCCGATGTTTCCCCTACATGTTAATTTGAAAGCTAAAAGTTGACGTCCTGCCCTTCATTTTCGGTTACAAGGAAAATTACCCGTGGCACAAGTATATTGTTTCTCTAAGATGTGGTGCTCTCACGAATGATTTCTTTTTCTTTGCAAAAAGCATGTTATCCTTTTAGGTGGAAAAACCCGGTGAACCGTTCGGTCCCGCCAACACCCTTTTTCGGAGCCACATGAATGTTATTGCTTAGGGCTGTTCATGTGTCCTCCACTTTCGAGTTTGGAGCAGTGTTTCATGATTGCCTAAGTGAGGACCCTCAAGGCAATCCTCCATTCTCACCCTTTTTTCGGAGCCTCATGAATGTTATTGCCTAGCGTTGTTCATGTGTCCTCCATTTTCGAGTTTGGAGCTGTGTTTCATGATTGCCTAAGTGAGGACCCTCAAGGAAATCCTCCATTCTCACCCTTTTTTCGGAGCCTCATGAATGTTATTGCCTAGTGTTGTTCATGTGTCCTCCACTTTCGAGTTTGGAGCTGTGTTTCATGATTGCCTAAATGAGGACCCTCAAGGAAATCCTCCATTCTCACCCTTTTTCGGAGCCTCATGAATGTTATTGCTTAGGGCTGTTCATGTGTCCTCCACTTTCGAGTTTGGAGCTGTGTTTCATGATTACCTAAGTGAGGACCCTCAAGGCAATCCTCCATTCTCACCCTTTTTTGGAGCCACATGAATGTTATTGCTTAGGGCTGTTCATGTGTCCTCCACTTTTGAGTTTGGAGCTGTGTTTCATGATTGCCTAAGTGAGGACCCTCAAGGCAATCCTCCATTCTCACCCTTTTTCGGAGCCACATGAATGTTATTGCCTAGCGTTGTTCATGTGTCCTCCACTTTGGAGCTGTGTTTCATGATTGCCTAAGTGAGGACCCTCAAGGCAATCCTCCATTCTCACCCTTTTTCGGAGCCCCATGAATGTTATTGCCTAGCGCTGTTCATGTGTCCTCCACTTTCGAGTTTGGAGTTGTGTTTCATGATTGCCTAAGTGCGGACCCTCAAGGCAATCCTCCATTCTCACCCTTTTTCGGAGCCCCATGAATGTCATTGCCTAGCGCTGTTCATGTGTCCTCCATTATCAAGCGCGAAGCCTCTGGTGACTGGGAAGCACGTTATTGTGTTGTTTTCCGGATCGGTTCCTTCGCCAAATATGTGTATATGTGTATATGTATATTATATTTGTTGTTCTTGTTGTTGTTTGTATTTTGTTTTGTGCAGAAGAAAAAAGAAGGAGTAGAGACGAGAGTCGTCATCACGGAAAGGGCAGGGCGGACGAAATCAGTGTCCTATCTTTGTTTTCCTCCTATCTCCGATGAGAGGAAAGTAAAGAGGGGCAACTGTCATATCCTAATTTCGTCCGGGGATTATTACTTGATGACATGCAATAAATGAAGTCCCGAGACGTCTCAGAAATCCAAAGGAAGCAGGCTTGCGCAATCCGTGAAATTCCGTAATGTGGCGGAAGTCGAAAAGAGGTGTTTTTGCGCAATCCGTGAGTTTCCGTAACTTCTTCGAAAGCTAAAAAAGAGTAAATACATAATCCGTAAGGATTCGTAAACTTGCGGAAGGAAAATAAGTATCGTTACGAAATTCGTAAAGTTTCGTAACGTTACGGAAAAAGAATTACCAAAAAAAATAGAAGGGGGTGCATTTAGTAAAAAGGGGGGTGCAAATAGTAAAAAGGGCTGTTGCTTCTTGGGTCTTCCCCAGTTAAGCAAAAGCTACGAAGGATGAGACCCGAGATGTCTTCGAAGATCAAAGAAGAAGTAAGAAAGCAGTTCCATGCGGGTTTCTTAGCTGTGGCGTGATACCCGGAGTGGGTGGCCAACATTGTCCCGGTCCTGAAAAAGGACGGCAAGGTGCGAATATGTGTAGACTATCGGGACTTGAACCGGGCCAGTCCAAAAGACAATTTTCCCCTGCCACACATTGACATATTGGTAGACTTGAACCGGGCCATTCTTGAAATGCCGGAACCACGCACGGAGAAGCAGGTTCGAGGTTTCTTGGGCAGGTTGAATTATATCGAGAGATTTATCTCACAACTCACCCCTACATGTGAGCCCATTTTCAAGCTATTACGTAAGAACCAGGCGGTCCTGTGGAACAGCGACTGCCAAGAGACCTTCGAGAAGATCAAACAGAGTCTCGCAAACCCCCCGGTGCTCATGCCACCTGTAACAGGAAGACCTTTTTTCCTGTACATGACCGTGTTGGACGAGTCTATGGGGTGCATGTTGGGTCAGCACGATGATTCTGGGAAAAAGGAACAAGCCATTTACTATGTAAGCAAGAAGTTTACCGCATGTGAGATGAATTACTCAATGCTGGAAAGGACGTGTTGTGCTCTGGTATGGGCATCACATCAGCTGAGGCAGTACATGCTCAGCCATACCATGTGGCTTATTTCCAAAATGGATCCCGTGAAATACATCTTTGAGAAACCGGCCCTCACGGGACGAATTGCTAGGTGGCAGGTACTACTATCTGAATTCGATATCGTGTACGTCACCCAAAAGGCGGTAAAAGGAAGCGCCTTGGAAGATTATTTGGCCCAGCAACCCCTCCAGGATTATCGGCCGATGCACCCTGAGTTCCTAGATGAAGATATCATGGCCCTGTTCGAAGAGAAGCGGACGCACGAGGACATAGACAAATGGATTGTTTGCTTTGATGGGGCATCTAATGCTTTGGGTCATGGAGTAGGGGCAGTCCTTGTATCCCCGGATGATCAGTGTATTCCTTTCACAGCCAGGCTAGGTTTCGATTGTACCAACAATATGGCCGAATATGAAGCATGCGCTCTTGGGATTCAAGCAGCCATTGATTTTGATGTAAAGCTGCTCAAAGTGTATGGAGACTCGGCTTTGGTGATACGCCAGTTGAAAGGAGAATGGGAAACTAGGGATCCGAAGCTAATACCCTATCAAACTCACATCTTGAAGTTAGTCGAGTTCTTTGACGACATTTCTTTCCACCACATACCTCGGGAAGAGAATCAAATGGCCGATGCATTAGCCACCCTGGCATCCATGTTTCAACTTGCCCCACATGGGGATCTGCTGTACATCGAATTCAGATCTCAGGGCAGGCCAGCGTATTGTTGTGCGATAGAGGAAGAGCAGGATGAGAAATTGTGGTACTTCGATATCAAGCAATATGTTGAGAACAAAGAATATCCACCAAGGATTTCCGACAACGACAAAAGAACGTTAAGGATATTGGCTATTGGCTTCTTTGTAAGTGGTACTATCCTGTACAAACGAAACCACGACATGACCCTCCTACGATGCGTAGATGCCAAAGAGGCGAACTTCATGATTGAGGAAATCCACGAGGGTTCATTTGGGACACATGCCAATGGGCAAGCTATGGCCAGGAAGATCCTCAGGGCAGTTATTACTGGCTCACTATGGAGAGCGATTGTTGCGCCCATGTAAGGAAGTGTCATAAATGTCAGGCATACGCGGACAATGTCAATGTTCCGCTGCATCCTCTGAATGTTATGTCCGCCCCTTGGCCCTTTTTCATGTGGCTCAGTTGATCGCTGATGCCATTTATCTATTTGCAGGTATGCCACTTACCAGGCACCCTTTAGACCCAGATAAGTCTAACAGGGCCTTGGGTTTTCCGGCATTGATCACGGGTCTCTGCCAGTCGTTCGGGGTTCCTGTCGCACCCAGTAAGGTGATCCGACTGCCGATCACCCGCGCTTTCATAGAGAAATACTGCACAGCTAGACAGGCACAGGGTGGCGACCCTCAGGCCCCAGACGCACCGCCGCCACCTCCTCAGGCTGACCCAGCTGGGTCATTTGACACGGAGCGGTATTTACGGCATTTGGTTCGCCAGCAGGCGGCCAACCACAGGGCGCACGTGCAGACCCATGACTCTCTATATCAGCATAGCCTCAGCCTGCAGAGCCAGGGTTTTGCTTCTTTTCCATGCCCTACTCCGGATCAGTTCAGGGCAGAGGTCGCATGGCCCAGAGATTGGCCTGAGGCCCAGGCAGGGGAGGCACCCGCGGAGGCTCCCGGCGAGGCAAATGAGGCCCGCGAGGACAAGGAGATGACCGATTTGCTTGATTTCTTGGGAGGGAGCGGAGCCACATGATTGGGAAATCCCTAGATCCATATTCTCTTTTTATGTTTCCTCTTTTATCTGTTACGTGTCATTTTATTTTTGTCTAACTGAGGGACTAACGTTTGTTTCGTTTTGATTGACTTTTGTTTTGTGCATACATGTCGTTTGAACTGTTACGTTAGTATTTACTTCGTTGTTGTCAATAGTGTTTGTTGAAATTTCGGAATCGTGTAGAATTTTTCATTTAGGAACGTCGTCCAAAATAAAAATAAAATGAACCAAAATCATGATAAAAAGAAAGAAGCGATGTGAATAAAATGTCTACGTATATAAAGAAAAAAAAGAAAAATGTTTTTTTATATATGTATGTAAAAGGAAAATGTGTATAGAACGATTTTTGTGTGTGTAAATAATGTGCGGAAAGATATCCTTGTGTGTGTGAGCAACGAGTGTATATAAAGAAACTTTTGTATGAACCACAGGTGTGTGTTGGGGAAAATGAAAAAAATCTTTGAACGTGAATAGGGTTCGTATATAGACCGTGTGATGTAAAGAGAAAGAGTTCTAATGCGTGTACAGAAAAAGTTCGTCATGTATAAGAATGTAGATGTACAAAGAAAAGTTTTCCTCATAGAGGGCCATGGGTGTATAGTTTTGTGAATATAAAAATGAAACAAAAAGGAAAAAGAAAGAAAGACCTCGAAGGTCAACATGTTATGGTTAGGAAGAATAAATCATTTGTAGAGAGCAAACATATCTTCTGGAAACAAGGGACTGACGCTAAGAGTTTATTTTCCTGAATAACCGAGATAAGAATGGATGAATTTGTTGAACTGATGAAAGAACATAATTGGGAAACGTTGGGTCTGTTTGTGTAAATTCCCAACCGTAGTATGACAATGCCATGAACGGGATGCTTGAGTGCCCATCTGGCTATGGCCATGACTAATTTTGCACGTGGTTTCCAAATCATCGTTGTTGCATGTGCCTTGTGGAATAATATGGAAGTTCATATAAAGAAAAAAAAAAGAAAAATGTTTTTTATATATGTATGTAAAAGGAAAATGTGTAAAGAAGGATTTTTGTGTGTGTAAATAATGTGTGGAAAGCAATCCTTGTGTGTGTGAGCAACGAGTGTATATAAAGAAACTTTTGTATGAACCACAGGTGTGTGTTGGGGAAAACGAAAAAATCTTTGAACGTGAATAGGGTTCGTATATAGACCGTGTGATGTAAAGAGAAAGAGTTCTAATGCGTGTACAGAAAAAGTTCGTCATGTATAAGAATGTAGCTGTACAAAGAAAAGTTTTCCTCATAGAGGGCCATGGGTGTATAGTTTTGTGAATATAAAAATGAAACAAAAAGGAAAAAGAAAGAAAGACCTCGAAGGTCAACATGTTATGGTTAGGAAGAATAAATCATTTGTAGAGAGCAAACATATCTTCTGGAAACAAGGGACTGACGCTAAGAGTTTATTTTCCTGAATAACCGAGATAAGAATGGATGAATTTGTTGAACTGATGAAAGAACATAATTGGGAAACGTTGGGTCTGTTTGTGTAAATTCCCAACTGAGTATGACAATGCCATGAACGGGATGCTTGAGTGTCCATCTGGCTATGGCCATGACTAATTTTGCACGTGGTTTCCAAATCATCGTTGTTGCATGTGCCTTGTGGAATAATATGGAAGTTCATATAAAGAAAAAAAAAGAAAAATGTTTTTTATATATGTATGTAAAAGGAAAATGTGTAAAGAAGGATTTTTGTGTGTGTAAATAATGTGTGGAAAGATATCCTTGTGTGTGTGAGCAACGAGTGTATATAAAGAAACTTTTGTATGAACCACAGGTGTGTGTTGGGGAAAACGAAAAAATCTTTGAACGTGAATAGGGTTCGTATATAGACCGTGTGATGTAAAGAGAAAGAGTTCTAATGCGTGTACAGAAAAAGTTCGTCATGTATAAGAATGTAGTTGTACAAAGAAAAGTTTTCCTCATAGAGGGCCATGGGTGTATAGTTTTGTGAATATAAAAATGAAACAAAAAGGAAAAAGAAAGAAAGACCTCGAAGGCTGACATGTTATGGTTAGGAAGAATAAATCATTCGTAGAGAGCAAACATATCTTCTGGAAACAAGGGACTGACACTAAGAGTTTATTTTCCTGAATAACCGAGATAAGAATGGATGAATTCGTTGAACTGATGAAAGAACATAATTGGGAAACGTTGTGTCTGTTTGTGTAAATTCCCAACCGTAGTATGACAATGCCATGAATGGGATGCTTGAGTGCCCATCTGGCTGTGGCCATGACTAATTTTGCACGTGGTTTCCAAATCATCGTTGTTGCACGTGCCTTGTGGAATAATATGGAAGTTCGGCCCGAGACCGACACCTTGACACACAAATTTGTTTTGTCCCAGATATCAAGATTGGGCTCCCACGATAAAAGACCCAATTGAGTCACAACTTTAGACTATTTTGAACCTTGGCCTACAAAAAAGGATCCTCATCCTTTCCCCCGAAGCAAAGGACAGCGGAATCTCCTCAAGGGAGAGTAAATAGAATACTAAAACCCGATTTCCCACGGGAAGGAATGAAAAAGGAAAAAATGAAAAGGAAGAAAAGAAAAGAATGAAAAGAAAGGAAAAGAAGGATTCCCGATCAAAGATCGGAAGAAAGTGAAAAGGAAAAGATCGGAGGAAAACAAAGTAATTCTCGATCAATGAAAGAAAGAGAGCAGAAAATCTTCAGACCAGATAAATTTTCGGCAAGGTAAGTGACTGCCGGCAAAGGAAAACCCATTTTTTGGTGGTTCTTCATTTCGGATTGCCACTCAAAGTCATTCTCGACTGGCGATATCCCGCCCCACTTAAACAAAGAGGAAAAGACCAAAACACCCAGCTTCCTCTCCAAAAAACACTACCCTCGAAAAAAATCTTATTGATCTGTGATTGTACGTGTTGATCTTTGATTCGATAGGAAATCGTGTGCAAAATAAAGTCATGGTGTAGTTATAGTTTGGGATTAGGGTAAGACACTTGCCTGTGTGAGTTTTTTATACATTATGAGTGATTTATTCCCAGTTTCAGCTTAACCCGATGTTTCCCCTGAATGTTCATTTAAAATCTAATTGTTGACATCCTGCCCTTCATTTTCGGTTACAAGGAAGATTACCCTTGGCATGAGTATATTGTTTCTCTAAGATATGGTGCTCTCGCGAATGATTTATTTTTCTTTGC
This sequence comes from Glycine soja, assembly GCF_004193775.1. Lineage (NCBI taxonomy): Eukaryota > Viridiplantae > Streptophyta > Magnoliopsida > Fabales > Fabaceae > Glycine > Glycine soja. The sequence continues at coordinate 42,145,067 of NC_041002.1, forward strand.
AAAAACCATGTTTGCCTTTTTAGGTGGAAAAAACCCGGAGGACCATTCGGTCCTGCCAACCACTTTTATTCGGAGCCCCATGAATTGATTTTCGTTCATGCATCCTCCACCCATGAGTCTGGAGCCATGCGTAGTGATTGCCTAGTGCAATTCTCCATACTCCACTTTTATTCGGAGCCCCATGAATTGATTGTCGTTCATGCATCCTCCAACCGTGAGACTAGAGCCATGCGTAGTGATTGCCTAGTGCAATTCTCCATTCTCCACTTTTATTCGGAGCCCCATGAATTGATTTTCGTTCATGCATCCTCCACCCTTGAGTCTGGAGCCACGCGTAGTGATTGCCTAGTGCAATTCTCCATTCTCCACTTTTATTCGAAGCCCCATGAATTGATTGTCGTTCATGCATCCTCCACCCGTGAGTCTGGAGCCATGCGTAGTGATTTCCTAGTGCAATTCTCCATTCTCCACTTTTATCCGGAGCCCCATGAATTGATTGTCGTTCATGCATCCTCCACCCGTGAGTCTGGAGCCATGTGTAGTGATTGCCTAGTGCAATTCTCCATTCTCCACTTTTTTTCGGAGCCCCATGAATTAATTGTCATTCATGCATCCTCCACCCATGAGTCTGGAGCCACGCGTAGTGATTGCCTAGTGCAATTCTCCATTCTCCCTTTTTGTTCGGAGACCCATGAGTTGATTGCCTAGCGCTGTTCATGTGTCCTCCACCGTCAAGTGCGGAGCCTCCGATGACTGGGAAATGTGGTTTTTGTTATTTTCCCGATTGGTTCATTCGCCAAACATGTGTATATACGTATATTATGTTATTGTTGTTTTTGTTGTTGTTTGTATTTTATTTTGTGTTGTGCAGAAAAAAAAGAAGTAAAGACGAGAGTCGTCATAGACTAATCACGGAAAAGGTAAAGACGGACGAAATCATTGTTTTTATCTTGACTTTCCTCTTATCTCCGATGAAAGGTAAGTAAAGAGGGGCAACTGTCATACCCTAATTTCGTCCGGGGACTATTGCTTGATGGCATGCAACCTTTGATTGACCACTTCGAAGTACTTACCATCCTTTGTTGCACAATATGTGAAGTTCCGAGACACGCCGGAAATCAAAAGAAAGCATGGTTATGCGATCCGTGAAATTCCGTAATGTGACGGAAATCAAAAGGAAGTATTGTTACGCAATCCATGAGTTTCCGTAACTTCTTCAAAAGCTAAGAAAGAGTAAATATATAATTCATAAGGTTCCGTAGCCTTACGGAAAGAAAATGAGTATCGTTACAAAATTTGTAAAGTTTCGTAACGTTACGGAAAAAGAATCACGAAAATAAAAAGCAAAGGGGGGTGCATTTAGTAAAAAAGGGGTATAAATAGCAACCAGGCCCACATGGGCCTTCCAGATTCTTCTTCCAGAAGGAGGTTGCTTCTGGAGGAAGCAACCTGGTTCGCCTGGGCGAGCTGGGTGGCAAGCTCTTCCCCTATTTTGCTATAAATAGGGGGAGGAATGAAGAGGGAAGGGGTTCAGCCTTCTTGGCACTTCGTATTCTCTTAAAATTGCTGGAAAAATTGTTTCCGTGAAGAAAATCCAAGCCGGGGCGCTTCCGTAACATTTCCGTGGGTAATTACGCGAACATTTTCAACCGTTCTTCGACATTCATCGTTCGTTCTTCATTTTCTTCGATCTTCAACTGGTAAGTACCCCAAACCGAGCTTTTCAATTCATTCTATGTACCCGTGGTGGTCCCCATTTGTTTCATGTACTTTTACTCAAGTTTTCATTTACTTTTCGTACCCCTTTTGACGTGCTTCAATCATTTATTTAAGTCATTTCTCGCCTAATCAAAAAATAAAATAAATTTCCACCGATCATTTGATTTGTAATATCCGTTAATTTCTGTTAAAATGAATTCTGACCGTTCGGTCGTGCCATAACCACGTTGGAAATAAAAAAAAAAAAAGAGGTAAAATAAATAATATAATAATCAAAAAATACCTTTTAGTAAAATGAAGCGAAAAAATCAATCGGACATTTTCTCTTTGGGATTTCTCATTCTTAATTGAATTGACTAATAACTAAAGTGAAACTAAGGCTAAAATCAACCCGCCTAGTCAAGCTCGTCCACAAAAAGTCACTAAAAAGGATTTGAAAGTTTATTATCTCAGTTTTTTCCTTTCCAAGTAAATGGATCATTTTTAAGGTCCAACGCCTTAAAATGATCACCTTTCAAGTAAAAAGAATCGCTTGATTCACTCTTAAGAAAGAACTACGTAGGTCTGATTTCCTCTTCGATGAAGGGTACATAGGAGCAAGAGCCCCGCTTTTGTCGACCTCAAAAAATAAAAAGAAATAAAAGTTAAGGTAACACAATTTCCACAATTCTAAAAAATAGGCTGTTGTCCTTTAAAACAAACGTGAGAGGTGCTAATACCTTCCTCAAACATAAATACAACTCCCGAACTTAGAATTTTCGTTTTGACCGGTTTCCTTCGGTTTTTCCGACGTTTTCCACAAATAAACGTTGGTGGCGACTCCGCGCATCTTTCCTCCTTTGGAAAACGCACCCGTGAGCCTCGCCTCGCACGCCCGCAAAAGGGCATGTTGTGACATGCTCCATACATTTGGTTAGTGGTTAGTGGTGTTTGCAAGACCACACAAAACACCAAAGATACCAGTATCCACAAAAGCAAGACTAGTATGCCAGGACAAAGTTCTAAAATATATTTGCAAGTTGAAAGGCAAATATACATATATTTAAGCTCACCAGGATCGTCAAAATTTACTCTTTCTCCAGTAGCGAATAGGCAATAGAAAATAGCAGCAACAAAATAAAGGAGTGATCACTGCAACAAAAATCCTAGGAAGGAACCAACTAGCTCAACAAAAAACCCAGCTCCTACTGTTCCAATTATAGCAGTCAATGTTCTAGCTGTATTTGATATTCCTAGAACAAGAAATCAAGAGGTCTTCATTATAAGATATGTTATTGTAAAGTATATATCAATTGAAATAATATTGCAAGAATAGCATTAGTTGCTTCTATGAGGCTTCATCCAACAGCTGCTTCTATATATCAAGAGCACAGATATCGTTCTTTTTTTCTTCTATTTATTCATATTATATAAGATACTATTCTCTTCATTCTTTTATCTAAAGCATGAAATCCTATTGGACAACACTCCTCAACAATGATATTACCATATGAACAACATTACATATCCAACTTGTTAATTATAAACGTAAAACCGACATTTACCCAACATGATAAAGCTACTTTAAAAAAAATTAACTCAATAACACATACCAATAAATCATCTCAAGCTCAATGTTATTGAATTGGTTATTTCGTGTAAACTATGGATTCCTGATTAAGAAAATAGCCAGAGCCAGGGGTGTTGAACAAATATTTTAGTATAAAAGGTAAACTAGGTATAATGGTCACGTCACTTTTACTTTCCTTAAAATATTGAAAGAATGATTCACTGTTATTTGAACAAATACGCAATCTCTACAGCCCCATCATTTTCACTTTCTCGGTAAAAAATGAGAAGTGGGAAAAAAAGAAGAAGAAAAACACAGAACAGGAAACAGACTACAGAGAGAAGAAAATGAAGGCACTCATATTCTCACAAAAGTTAGATTCAAATACAGAAAATACATAGTTATAATTGAGTTTAGCAAATATGTAATGTCAGAGTGAAAATCAATCAGAAATCATTCTTGGCATTGCTTTTTCATCAATACATACATTCAATTAGAAATTTCCTTATCAGAATATTAACAATTAACATTTGATGTATGAGCTATATTAGACTAAAGAACATGTTTATAGCAGACATCAACATTTGAATATGGTTATGCTTTTTCATCAATACATAAATTTGATCATGGCCACGGTTGTTGTTGCTGAATAGGATATTTAAGTCTAATTCAACTATATTACTTGTTGGCTTGTGTTAATGTGCTTTTCTATGTTGACATCAACCATTCATGCAAATTATTCTGTGTTTATACCAAAAAAATAAACTGAATGACTAATGGGATGTGATTTTTTCTTTTCCCAACTAGTTTGCATCCTTCATACACTCAACTGCAACTTCTACTTTTGTTGCAGAATGTTCATTGACACTTGCAAAAGGCTGAAAATTATAAAGGGTTCTGATGCCATTGGTTTAGGTATGTATTCTTGGCATTGACTCATTTTACAATCACTTAGTATACCTAATGTGGAAGACTTGCATGAACTAATACATTGTGACCGGGCTAACTTGAGAATGACACCACGTCTAAGAACTATAACCTGGTGCAACATATGCACACTCGAAATTTTACAGCAAGCCATACGAATGCAGCAAGCATATGCATACTTCATCACATACATAGCATAAGATCTAATTTTGCAGTAAAAAATAACATAACAGCTTCCGTCACCTAACCTTTTGAATTTCTTCTAAAAATGTGTGTTCTCCTTTGTCCTTTCCTTGTCCCAACCTGTTTCATTAAACCATGTGAACAACATCCATTTTGGTTAACAACTGTTTGTGATTTTTAGGTGCGCCTATAGAATCTAAAATCCATTCCCATATGGCAACAATGTTGTAGGGTAAAATAGCTAATAGAGCTAATTAACCTACATGCCACATTAAAGTCAAGAAACACGCGGTGTGCCAAGTGCTTAGGGGTGTGATTATAAGTATATATGTTTGCCGGTGCTATGTGAATAATGCAGATTTTGTCAGGAAGGGAGCCATTCTCGTAATCTTTGGTTTGTTAGAATTAGATGCATTGAGTAATTTTTGAATCCTGGATAAGTTGTGTTTAGAATTAATTGATGTGTGAGTGTGGTAGTAAATATGATGACTTAATTTTTTTACATGTGCAAGTGTGTTTTTGCTATGTGAATGATGGATGAATGGCTAATAACTCTTGGTTATTAATTGCTGGTAGCTGAATTAGTGAATGTGTGAATGAAGATTGATTGTATTGAAAGAGTTTGTTAGGTACCAGCCAAGAGATGGCAAGAGTTGAGTGTTAAGAACTTAAAAGTGCAAGTGAATGGAAAATCTGTGTACAAGTGAATGGACAAGGGGAATATACACCATTGAAATCCTTAATTAACTCTTGTTCCAAAGGTTTATGAAACATATTAATTAAGACGTGTTTCTAAAATTAACCAATTGGTAGATCAACTAATGGTGAGAAATAAAGTAAACTAGTATGATACTTACTGTCAAATTTTTACAGCAAAATGCACAGTTTTGTACAAACTTGTGTATGCAGGTTTTATGGAACTAGGAGTTTCTTTTTTACAGTATTTTTTTAGCCCTGGAGGTCAGGTCCTCTTTCAAACTTAACCCACTTCATTAGTTTCCATGTTTTACAGAATATTTTCTCAATATTTTCGTCAATCATGTTGAGTGAGGTAACAAAATCCATGTTGGACAAAGAATGGGGAAGACAAAGTAACACCATGAAAAGAAGGCAATCAAGGATGACAAGAAGACATACCTCAAGGGCTATACTCCACGGGCTGTGATTTCCATCCTACCCGATGAAAAATGGCATAAACACTACTATAAGTTTGCTTTTAGGTGGAATTTGGAGCAAATAATTTTTTTGGCAAAAACTTTATTAATTTTCTTAAGATGAAGTACCAAAATTATATATTAAAAGTGATAAATGTCTGAATTAAGTAGTAACCTTACAATTTGAAAACACTTATGTGAATTGAACCCATTAATTAGAAAAGTTCACAATTTAAATCCGTAGAAATTAGATTTTAGCATCCAAATGAAAAGTGAGCACAAAAATTGTTGGACGTAGAAAAGATCTTGCAGTTGCAGGGAACCATGGAGAACTCAGTATTTGGAAGAGAAAGATAAGATACTAACTATGTATACAACTACTACTTATTATGAAAACCCATTGATGCTAGCAGCCTAACCAAAATGAGTGAAAAACATATAATTTGTATTAAAAAACTTATAAACCACCAAAAGTTCTAACAGCTGGAAAGAGAATATGAAAATAGCAGAGTCCAAAAAATGATATTAGCAGGTTGGTTTTTCTCTAATGGGGGTTCTTGATTCTTGTTTGTTTGATACTTTCATTGATGGAGAATAATTACTTTCAACAAAGTTTTTTTTTCTCTTTTTTTTTCTTTCAATGAAAGTGAAAAATGAATTCCCTTTAAGATTTTTATTTTTTGCTTAACTTACTTGGATTGTTACCTTGGTGGTTCAAGTATATTTAATGGAGTTTTAGCCATCTAACAGATTCACTTTTCCATTATGCTATCAATGTCTTTACAATTTATGGCTTTCTTATTGGATTCCATTTGGCTATTGCATTGAATTTTCCTTTATTTTCATAGATTTCGAAGTGTTTTATTTAGTGGCAGTATTTCTGTTAATTCCTAAACTGGTTTTGCAAGGCCAAATTCATTTCAGAATTCCTTATATTTTTGCATCTCTACCTGTTCTATTTGGATTTTGATAATGTTTTGCTCATTTCACATGTCATTTTGTTTTGGATTGGATAACTTTGTTAGTCTGAATTCATTTTGATGGCCTTTTTCTCTTGGTATGTTTAGAGAGGCAAAGGTTGGAGTATGCAACTGTTAGTTGTAGCATGTTTGTCAATTGCTGCCAAAATGGAAGAGATTAAAGTTCCTCCTTGTGTAGATTTACAGGTATTGTAGAATCTTACTACCCACAAGGGGAATTTATGTCTCACATTTTATTTCGTATATTTTGATGAAACAACTACAAATATATATAAGAATACACTGAGACAATCATGGATTCTATTTTGGATAATACACTAAGGCTGACATTGGTTATCTTGAAATGTTTGCTTGTCGAAGGATAAAGGAGGCCTCGGTATTGATTTAGTAAATTTTTAACACTGCTTGAACCTTGCAAATCCTTTCCTTTTCCCTTAGTCATAAGCAATTAGCCTGTATTAAGTTTTATCCAATAGTTTAAGTGCTTAATTGTGGGTATTAGACTATATAGAGGTTTACACTGAAGTTTTACTTAGGAATTTAAATTTAATTTTATAGCTCTACATGCATCTAACTAACTGACAGTAACTTACACAGTTAGTTACAGGTTACTTAAGTAATCTAAAGCTAACATCAACTACGCAATGCGTGTAATGACTTTTCTTTTAATTCCTTATTTTCCCCTTTAAGTAATTATCACAGGGTGTTTAAAAAATTTGTATAACTCTACTATGAGTCTATCAATGGTCATTGCTATGTATCATCACAGTAAGTGCAGTCATGCACTGTGTTTTTTGTCTTAGTATGGTTAACAAAATATTTTTCATGCACCAATTCCACTTATTTAGGTATTGGAATCCGAACCATGTTGGCAATTCGGTTGCTGTTTGTGTTTCTACTCTACAAACTAAAATATTCTACCTCAGGTACAATTGCTATAACAAGACTAATGCAATGATATAACAATGGTGCTTAAATCATATACATGATTCTGCTACTAAAAATGGACAACTACTGTTTCCTTGCCTCCACAAATTAATGCTAAAGCTGTTGCAGAATAGTAAACCACACCCAAACAGCACACCAGTGGTTTCGGTTGTAGGATTCCGTCAAAAAAGCAATCCAATAATCCCTGCAGTTAAAAGAAATGAAGCTATAGTGACACATAAACATCACATATAACATATTTCAATTGGAAGGGGGACAGATTCTGTTGGACAAGTGACCTCAGATATCTTAAGAAGGGGGGGTTGAATTAAGATATTACAAATTATTTCCCCAATTAAAAATTCTATTTAACTTTCTATTCAAGTTATATATTCCCTTAATAATGATTCAAAAGAACAATTTGAATATGAACATAAAACATTAATAAATAAAGGAGTTTAAGGGAAGAGAAAATGCAAACTCAGATTTATACTGGTTCGGCCACACCCTTGTGCCTACGTCCAGTCCCCAAGCAACCCGCTTGAGAGTTCCACTATTTTGTAAATTCCTTTTACAAGTTCTAAACACACAAGGACAATCCTTCCTTTGTGTTTAGAATCCTTTCACAACAAGAGACCCTCGGTCTCTTAATCCCTTTTCAGAATAAAGAAGAAGAGAAGAAGAAATCTCTTTTGAAAGAGATAGATTGAACAATTTGAGCACTCAAATAATTCCTTATTGAATCACAAGTGTTTTGGCCAAGGAATTTGTAAGAGGATAAAACAATTTTGCTTGTTAAGAGGATAAGACCTTTTTGTTCTTCAAAACTCTTGTTAAATTCGTGTCTCTAGTCACATATATATAAGCCTTTGATGGCCACTTAAGAATCAGAGAAACAGATGTGACTGTTGAGAATGTTTTCTGAAAAACTTCTCTGGTAATCGATTATAATATGTGTGTAATCGATTACAAGCTTTAAAATTTGAATTAAAACGTTCAGAAACTGCTGGTAATCGATTACCATATATGCGTAATCGATTACACAGTGCAAATTTTGAATTCAAATTTTAATAGCTGTTGTAAATCAGTTATGGCCACTGGTAATCGATTACATCCTCTGGTAATCGATTACCAAAGAGTAAATTTGTTGAAAAATACTTTTTAACTTAAATTTCTTGGCCAAACATTTTGCTACTTCAATTGGAACTCCCTTCCTATTTAATATACCCTTTCTAAGACTCTAGAGACTGTCTTGATCATCCATCTTGAATATCTTTAATTTCTTTGTCTTCAATAAAGCTTTGAGACGCATGTGAAACTTTGGCATCATCAAAACATTCAGCTTGATCCTTTGTCTACAATCTCCCCCTTTTTGATGATGACAATCCTTGAAATCAAGACAAGCTATATACAAGATGATAGCACGTTCACACAACCCTTACTCCCCCTATCTTTTGGCATGTATGCCTAACTTTACTTAATGATAGATTTCTAATTGACAATTGATTTCTAACCCAAGTTCTCTCAAGTTCTCTCCCCCTTTGGCAACATCAAAAAGAACTAAGCAACATAATCAATATCCAAACAGAGCCAAACAATAAACCAAAATAAATCCATACATTGTCATAACCAACCAAATCAAAGTCAAGACATATAATATAAGTGCAAGATTACGATAACTAAGCAATAAAAAGCCAAATACACGGCGATAAACGAAAGTACTAATAATACTTAATTACTAATAATACTTAGTCATAATACTTAAGCTAAGATGATGATGGAGGCGGTGGTGGTGGATCAAAGCAAGTACGGATGAAGGATACATCTTCTTCAACTTTGGTGATCCTTGATTCCATGGCATCGAACCGCATGTCGACTTGCAATTCCATGGCATCAAACTTCTCACCAACAAAAGTCTGAAGTCCATCAAACTTGTCCATAAGCCTTCGAAGAAGAGTGGAATTATCTTCAACTGGTAGGTTGCCTTCTTCATCAGCGGGTTGAGCACCCTTTTTGACCCAAGAGTCATCATGCTCTTTGCGGTAACCAAAAGAAGCAATCTTAGCAGCACCAATTAAAAAAGATCTCTTGATTGGAACATAAGGTTCAGAATCAAGAGGAATTTGAAAATGGCGGAAAAAGAGAGTGACAAGATGTGGATATGGCAAAGGTGCATTTAATCGCAATGCCTTATGCATGCGATATCTTACAAGATGTGCCCAGTCAAGTTGACGCCCGGTATGAAAGGCCCACATGATAACAAGATCTTCCTCAGAAACCTGGGCAAGATTGGAAGATCGTGGAAGCAAAATCCGCACAATCAGATAATGAAGGATGCGGCTTTCAAAAGCCAATGAGCTGGCAAGAAGGCGTCCGGTCATATCCGCATTGTTGGTACAAACCAACTGGCGGGCATCATGTGCAGAAAAATCAAACTTCCAATCGTCATTCAGTGTACCTTCAAATGGTACACCGACACTGGACAATTGGGTTAAGTCATGGAAAAGGGATTGGTCAATGACCATTTTTATCCCAAAAACCTCAGAAATCAAAGTGCTGTCCTGAATTTCAAGATTACAATAAAAGGCTTTAACCAATTCAGGATAAACAGGCAATTGTAATGACATGAAAGGTATGAGACCTAAATTCTGAAATGCTTGAATTCAATCAAAGGTTTCAGTAGAAAAGAATTCCATATCAATGAACTTAGGGTCGATAATGGAGCGAGATGAGAAAAGATTTGAATACTGTTTCTGCTATTCTTCAGAAGAAAACAATGTGGAAGAGGATAATGAGGGTGGAATTGGTGTTGTGGATGCGCTAGTGGCTCCGGAACGATGAGCTCTTGAAGCCGAAGCGGAGGCGGATGAACCCTTACGTTTCTTTGATGATTCTGCCATTTGAAGGAGTTTTTGCAAATTTCAATCGGTGAAATCAAAAGAAAAATGAAAAAGAAGAAGATTGCAATTTACGGGAGTCGATTTGATGAAGAAATGAGTGAGATAGGAAGGTTTGGAGGTTTGGGAATGGAGGAACGTTGCAAGGAGGAAGGGGCTGCGCAGGGGTTTCTAGAAAATGTGATATTTATAGAGCAGGACGCGTGTTAATCGATTACAAGTAATGGTAATCGATTACAGGAGGAGGCAGCCTACTGGTAATCGATTACATGAATACTGTAATCGATTACAGGCCATCTGTTCTAGTGTAATCGATTACAATATTCATGTAATCGATTACCAAAACAAAAAATAGTCTTTTCCTAAAAGAAAACTTATTTCTAAGTCTAAAAACTTATACTATCTTAAGAGTTAATTATACTAACAAGAAAAGTAAACTAAATTAAACACAACAAGCTTCATACTTAATCAAAACACAATCAATCATTCATAAAAATTACCTATCCAAATCACTAAGGTCTAAAAGGCCTAATTCTCTTCTAATTGAAAAGAATATTTCTTTTGGGAGAGGTTTTGTAAAGATATCAGCAAGCTGATTCTTTGTATCAACAAACTCTAATATACTATCTCCCTTTAGGACATGATCTTTAAGAAAATGGTGCCTAATTTCTATATGTTTGGTTCTAGAGTGTTGAATAGGGTTTTTGGATAGATTTATGGAACTAGTATTATCACACCTAATAGGTATACGATCAAGAAGGATACCATAGTCAGATAATTGTAGCTTCATCCATAAAATTTGTGCACAACAATTGCCGGCAGAAATATATTTCGCTTCAGCAGTGGATAAAGCAACACTGTTTTGTTTCTTACTATGCCATGAGACAAGAGCGGATCCAATGAATTGACAAGTTCCACTTGTGCTTTTTCTATCAGTTTTAGATCCGGCAAAGTCAGAATCAGAATATCCTATTAAGTTACATGTTGAGTTCTTAGGATACCATAATCCTAAATTTATTGTACCTAATAGATATCTCATGATTCTCTTAACTGCACTCAAATGTGATTGTTTAGGGTTGGATTGAAACCTAGCACACATGCATACACTAAACATAATATCAGGGCTACTAGCAGATAAATAGAGAAGAGATCCAATCATACCTCGATATTGTTTCATGTCTATAGATTGACCAGATTCATCTTTATCTAAGTAACAGCTAGTGCTCATCGGTGTAGCCATGTGTTTTGCACTTTCCATCCCAAATCTTTTGATCAATTCCTTGCAGTACTTGGATTGATTGATGAATATACCTTCTTGAGTTTGCTTGATTTGTAATCCCAGGAAGTACTTTAGTTCTCCCATCATTGACATTTCAAATTCACTTTGCATATCAAGGGAAAATTCCTTGCACAATGAATCATTAGTGGATCCAAAAATTATATCATCAGCATATATTTGAACCAACAAAATATCATTATGCTTTCTCTTTATGAATAATGTGGTATCCACTTTTCCTCTAGAAAATTCTTTTTCTAGGAGAAAATTACTTAAACGTTCATACCACGCCCTAGGGGCTTGTTTCAAACCATAAAGAGCATTTTGTAATTTATAAACATGATTTGGTTTATCCGGGATTTCAAAACCTGGAGGTTGTTCAACATATACTTCTTCTTGAATTAAACCATTTAGAAAAGCACTTTTAACATCCATTTGATAGAGCTTAAAATTCATTATGGATGCATATGCTAAAAGCATTCTAATGGCTTCTAATCTTGCAACTGGAGCATATGTTTCTTCATAGTCTATTCCCTCTTCTTGATTATACCCTTTTGCTACTAACCTAGCCTTATTTCTAATAATTATGCCATGTTCATCTAATTTATTTCTAAAAACCCATTTTGTTCCTATGACAGGATAATTTTCAGGTTTCTCTACTAGTTTCCACACATTGTTTCTTTCAAATTGATTCAGTTCTTCTTGCATGGCAATGATCCAGTTATCATCTACTATGGCTTCTTTTATATTTTTAGGTTCAATCATAGATACAAAAGCCATAGTATTGCATAAATCTTTAAGAGAATGTCTAGTTGTTACCCCTTTTGATATATCACCAATAATGTTGTCGAGGGGATGATCGCTTGAGGCTTTCCATTCTCTTGGAAGTTCATTATTTGCTCTAACTCCATTATCTTGAGAATCTTCATTGCTTCCTTCATCTTTTTCTTTAGAGTCATTTCCATGAATATGTGTATCTTCTAAGGAATCTGAAATATCATCTAAAAAATCCTTCCTTGGAAGAATGGCATTAGACTCATCAAAGGAAACATGTATAGACTCTTCAATTGTCATTGTTCTTTTATTATATATTCTATAAGCTTTACTATGCAGAGAATATCCAAGGAAAATACCTTCATCTGACTTAGCATCAAATTTTCCTAAGTTATATTTTCCATTATTCAATACAAAACATTTACAACCAAAGATATGAAGATGTGAGATGTTTGGTTTTCTGCCATTGAACAATTCATATGGAGTTTTCTTTAAGATGGGTCTTATTAAAGCCCTATTTAAAATGTAGCATGCAGTGTTAACGGCTTCAGCCCAAAAATATTTTGGAAGAGGTGTATCATTTAATAAAGTTCTAGCAATCTCTTCCAAAGATCTATTTTTCCTTTCAACAACACCATTTTTTTGAGGGGTTCTTGGTGCAGAAAAGTTATGCTCAATCCCATGCTTATCACAAAATAATTCAAATTATTTATTTTCAAACTCACCCCCATGATCACTCCTAATAGATATAATCTTGAGATTTTTCTTATTTTGAATGATTTTTGCAAGTTTTCTAAATGCTTGGAATACATCATTCTTATGAGTGATAAAAAGAGTCCATGTGTATCTATAATAATCATCAACTATAACAAGAGCATAGTAACTTCCTCCAAAACTCATGATTCTGGAAGGACCAAACAAATCCATATGTAGTAATTGTAAGGGTTGAGTAGTTGAAACAATGTTTTTAGATTTGAAAGAAACTCTAGTTTGTTTTCCCTTTTGACAAGCATCACATAGCCTATCTTTTTCAAATCTTAGTTATGGCAAACCAACAACTAAATCTTTTGATATTAATCTATTTAAGTGTTCCATGTTTATATGTGCAATCCGTTTATGCCATAACCATGGATCATCATCTTTACTAAGAAAACATTGATTATTATCTAGTTTTTGACTAAAGTCTATCATGTAAACATTGTTGACTCTAAACCCTATATGCTTTATATTCGTATCATGTTTATGTTCAATGACACACTTTTGAGAATCAAATGATACCAGATAGCCTTTGTCACATAATTGACTCACACTAAGTAGACTATGTTTAAGACCTTCAACAAGTAGAACATTTTCAATGGAGGTTGAAGAATTTGTACCTATTTTTCCAACTCCAAGAATTCTACCTTTGTTGTTGTCACCATAAGTTACATGTCCGCTTTTCTTGGGAGAGATATGTGTGAATTTTGATTCGTCTCCCGTCATATGTTTTGAGCATCCGCTATCTATGTACCACTTTTTCCTCAAGGGTTCCTACAAAATCAAGGATGTAACTTAGGTACCCAAACTTTATTGGGTCCTTGTGTGTTAGTATGAATAACAGATCCTGTTGGGACCCAAATCATTTTAATATTGTTACAATTTCTTCTAAAATAGCATGTAGATGTGCCATGCCCTTTTCTTCCACAGTAAAAACATGTGATAAAACTAGAATTATATTTTAATGTGGAAGTATAGAAGTTTTTATGAAATTTTTGTTGTTTTTCGGATTTATATCCTAGTCCAGCCTTATTGGAGGCATGCCTTTGTTTTCCTAATATGACATCTAAATTATTTTTACTATAAGAGAATTTTGCAAGTGAGTTTTTCAACTCTTTGATTTCTTTTTCATACTTTTCACAACAACTACAAGAATCTGACATTTTCTTGTTAGAAATAGTAGAGATATGAACTTTTTCATTTGGTTTAGAAATTGAGACTTCATTTCTAAGATGATTTGATTCTTTGTTTAATTTTGAAATTTCATTTTCTAAATTTGAAATTGTTTTCTTTGAAGATGAAACTAACTTTGCAAGTTTAATTGACTCTTTATGCAGATCAGCAAATGCATCTTGCAATTCATCAAAAGAAATAGATAAATTGTTTGAAGATGTTACCTCTTCATCACTTTCATAATTTTTTGCCATAAGGCAGAGGTTTATTTCTTCATTTTCTGAATCTTCAGAAGATTCCATATCGTTTTCATCCCATGTAATGTATGCTTTCTTCAATTTCTTTTCATTAATATTTTTCTTTTCAGACTTCTCCATCTTTTTCTTGAAGATGGGACAATCAACCCTCAGATGTCCAGGTTGATTGCACTCAAAGCATTTTAGAGTAAAGGATGAAGTTTCTGTCCTTCTTTTAGGTTTAAAATTGGGTCGCTTTTGATTTCCTCTGACTCTTAGGAACTTGTTGAATCTTTTTACAAACAAACTAATATCTTCATCATTATCCAAGTCAATTGAATCTTCTTTATCACTGTCTTCTTGGATTGCAGATGAGACTTTAAGAGCGATTCCCTTCTTCTTCTTATCAGTTTCTTCATGCTGATTTAATCTTAGCAATTCCATTTCATGCTCCTGCAATTTTCCAATAACATAGCAAGAGACATACTAGATAAATCTTGAGATTCTGTGATGGCTGTTACCTTTGGTTGTCATTCTCTATTAAGACATCTTAAGACTTTATTTACTAGATCTTCATTTTGAAAAGTTTTTCCTAGAGATGCAAGATGATTAACTATGTGCGTGAACCTCTTTTGCATGTCTTGTATACTTTCATTTACATTCATCCTAAAAAGTTCATATTCACGAGTTAAAGTGTTTATCCTAGATCTTTTAACATCTGTTGTGCCTTCATGTGTTACTTGTAGTGTATCCCACATATCCTTAGCACTTTTACAATTTGAAACCCTAAAGTATTCATCTATTCCTAGGGCAGATGTAATAATATTTTTGGCCTTTAAATTATATGGTACTAATCTTCTTTCTTCCTCAGTCCAATCTGCTCTAGGTTTTTCTATTGTTGCACTTCCGGCCATTATAGAGGGAACATAAGGTCCTTGTTCTATGGCTTCCCAAATATTTAAATCTATTGCCTCTATAAAGATTTGCATGCGGGTTTTCCAGTGGTGGTAACCCACTCCATTAAATATGGGAGGTCTATTTATAGAATTTCCCTCGGGAAACAAGTAGTTTGATGAGGCCATAATTCTTGAAGCTTCTAAACTTTATACAAGAATGAAGCTCTGATACCACTTGTTGGACAAGTGGCCTCAGATATCTTAAGAAGGGGGGGGGTTGAATTAAGATATTACAAATTATTTTCCCAATTAAAAATTCTATTTAACTTTCTATTCAAGTTATATATTCCCTTAATAATGATTTTCTTAAATAATGATTCAAAAGAACAATTTGAATATGAATATAAAACAATAATAAATAAAGGAGTTTAAGGGAAGAGAAAATGCAAACTCAGATTTATACTGGTTCAGCAACACCCTTGTGCCTACGTCCAGTCCCCAAGCAACCCGCTTGAGAGTTCCACTATCTTGTCAATTCCTTTTACAAGTTCTAAACACACAAGGACAATCCTTCCTTTGTGTTTAGAATCCTTTCACAACAAGAGACCATCGGCCTCTTAATCCCTTTTCAGAATAAAGAAGAAGAGAAGAAGAAATCTCTCTTGAAAGAGATAGATTGAACAATTTGAGCACTCAAATAATTCCTTATTGAATCACAAGTGTTTTGGCCAAGGAATTTGTAAGAGGATAAAACAATTTTGCTTGTTAAGAGGATAAGACCTTTTTGTTCTTCAAAACTCTTGTTAAATTTGTGTCTCTAGTCACATATATATAAGCCTTTGATGGCCACTTAAGAATCAGAGAAAAAGATGTGACTGTTGAGAATGTTTTCTGAAAAACTCCTCTGGTAATCGATTACAGTATGTGTGTAATCGATTACAAGCTTTAATATTTGAATTAAAACGTTTAGAAACTGCTGGTAATCGATTACCATATATGTGTAATCGATTGCACAGTGCAAATTTTGAATTCAAATTTTAATAGCTGTTGTAAATCAGTTTTGGCCACTGGTAATCGATTACATCCTCTGGTAATCGATTACCAGAGAGTAAATTTGTTGAAAAAGACTTTTTAACTTAAATTTCTTGGCCAAACTTTTTGCTACTTCAATTGGAATTCCCTTCCTATTTAATATACCCTTTCTAAGACTCTAGAGACTGTCTTGATCATCCATCTTGAATATATTTAATTTCTTTGTCTTGAATAGAGCTTTGAGACGCATGTGAAACTTTGGCATCATCAAAACATTCAGCTTGATCCTTTGTCTACAGTTTCGTGATAGAATACTATATAAAGTTAGTGGACAAAAACTCAGAAGGACCCAAGGTCTAGAAAGTATACTAAAGGAGCAACAACATACATTAAGGAGGTAGTTAATTAGCAGGTATTAGTAAGTTCAACTGGCATGTAAGGGATAGCAACAAGGTTGTTAGTTACCAAGTAGTTACTATGCATTGATTCGGTTAATGTTGCCTATGACAGACTGCCTTTGTATATATAAGAGTAGTGTATTATTAGTTATTTACCATAATAGCACTGGATATATGTATATATATGTCGAAAAGGGTTGCCAATCCGAAGGCCATACATCAACATATCTAACAAAATCAAGTTTTATATAAACATGTAACGTTTTCCTAATTTCACCTGCAAATGACAATCAACCGAAAGACACACAATCAACCGAACAAGTGTTTTAGGCCAAAAATGGGTGCTAATATTCTCCACTTCTGGATCAACGTATATAGTGTCTTACTTTTACATTAACTTGATAGACACAGAGACATACATGTTTGCCTTGTACTAAAACCTAAGCAATACAACATTAAAGGGTCAAACATTGTGGAAGCAACAAACTACTCTGACGATACAGGTATGAAATGAAGGTCAAGAAGCAAAATGACTTGCTTGCGAACAATGTTGTTTCTATGAACAGAATCAGCTAAAAAGTGCATGCAAGATGCTCTAGTGTTCTCCTATTTTTGGGGGTTTGAGTATATTTCCAAACACCCTGTGATAATTACTTAAGCAATGGCCATTGATAAACTCATAGAAGAATCTAAAGACAGAGAGGGACTGGAAAGACAAAGAGGGACTAGAAACACAACTATTTCATCTAAACAAATTGATGATTCTACTGATAGGATTATGGATGGAATGGAAGGAACACTGATGACAGATGGGTAGATCAAAAGTTTAGTGGCATATCATGAAGTTGGTCATAGTATTTGTAGGTAAGAAATTTGGCTCAGCTTATGTCTTTAAGTAAATGTTTTAAGGTTGCAATGGAAGCAAGGTGTTTGAGATTCTTGAATATTAGACAAAACTCATAAATGTGGAACAAAGATATGGAAACAGCCAAAAAGAAGTTTGACATTCTTGAATTTTAGTGGTGGACACAGATTTTTTTCCTACACAAATTAAGTTGTTCCACCACTTAATTGGTGGCCCATCCAGACCACAAAAAACTGTAAGTAATTTAACAAGCTTGGCCATTGATCCTACAGAGATCTCACTAAACCAAGTTGGTGTGTATAATTGGGATTGAAGCTCCCACACAGAAGTTCAACATCATGCAATCCTCAAAGGAAGATTATGATGTTAACAACCTTTCCCAATATAGAAACTAGAAAGAAAGAAAGAAATGAAAACAATCTTCACTAGGCAAACATTAAAAACTATTAAATGGATGTCCAACTCAAAAAACTATGGCAGCAAAGGAATGTAAGGCATCTAGAGATGAACACAAGTTGTCTGGTCGAGTAGAACCTAATGAACTCCAATACTAAGGCTAAAACTTCCCCAAGTACCTTACCACAATTAATGCCAAAAAGGTGGTAGACAATTACTGAACCTATAACGACATACATAAATTTACTCATAAACCATAAGGGAAGGCCTCAATTATTGACAAAAAATTACAAGAAAAGTATTTCCTCTGCCCGTGGCAAAATACATCGACACGAACCTATAAATTAACTGCAACTATTTGTACTAGATCTAGGACAGACTATTATTTATTTTGGATAAGATCTCATTATATAGGAGAAAGAACAAAGAACCTGATGAAGTATCTACTTAGAAGAATCCAGGAAAATAGAATTTTATATCAAAATCAAGGATATAATAATGAAATATCATAATAAACCATATTTAATTTGCCTTTTTTGGCAGTATTATCAGACTTTGAAAACAGTTCAGAGAGGTTTAGACATTTCCCATGTGACCATGATTACCAACTTTATTTCTTTTGTTACAATAACAACACAATGAAGAGCACATGTCAATTATCCTTACACATTTTGGCTGTCTAAAATATGACATGAAGTCTTGCGCTACTAGTGCATTACCATACAACCATATAATCAACTCTAACAATCAAGTGACTTCATAGATTCATAGTACAAAATTCATTTAATCCAAATTTTTCTTACTACAAAATTGACTTCAGATAATCTAATAATCTCACAAATTGGAACAGTACAAATTCTAAATGCGAGCAAAAGGAACAAACTTGTTAATTAAACTAACTCAACAATGAGGAAAACTTTATAAAAAGATCAACAGTTTGTAATTGAACTTAAAGGAACAATATCAGTAACTTATTAGCCTAAATCAAGCTGAATACGAAATGAGCACATGCCGAACCCAACTAGTTAACACACTAAAGATGAAGAAAAGGTACATGCCACAATGGACAGAGCACTCAAAAAAGCAAATTGAAGCACATATAAAGCAAAATAGAAAGGCAATTGTTGGAGATAGCCCTATTGTACCGCTAAAGGAGCCTCACATTATGAATTTCTTGAAAACAAAAGCATGTCATGCATCAAACCACAAAGAGGATAAGGAAAACTCACCAGCTCACAATCAGAGTAATTTAGCCAACAAATTAGTTTGCAAAACCAAAATGCATCTGGCAACAAACAATTGAAACAACATGAAAGAAAACAATGTGAGAGATTTTTTAACAAGGTCAGAAGGAAGCAATGTCGTGAGAGAGGCAACAACAAAAAGCAAAGACAACTAACAAAGCAACACTAATTAATATAATAAATTATCGACACCATAAACTCAATCAGCAGCAGCAACTAGCATACTAGTTGCACAAAGTGAAGTTGAATTTGCTATGTGTGACTGTTGTGGACTCTAATAACATCAGATTGTCCATTAAATGTCAACATGGATTACCAAGGTGAACTTTAATTCTAATTTAAAAAAAAAAAACACTAAAAACATAATAGGAGCACATTCAAGTTTCATCTAATTGAAAAATAGAACAAACCATACAACCCATACATGAACCCTATAACCCTTACACAAACCCCACAACACCAAAAACACCCTACAAACCCATAGTTGTCTTCTTTCATTTACCTTTTTCAGAAGTGAAAAATCCAACAACAACAAAGCACAATGACTCCTCAAAGCTCAGAACACACAACAATAAAAGCAAAGCAGAACATTGTTACATTGGCCATGGTGCTATACGCATTACAACACTCACCTACATACCTACCCATTAAGCATTCAAAGGACACAAATCAGTTACCTCACTAAAAATGACACCTTGCGAGCACGAGTGAGATCCGAACGGACTGCAAAGTCACCACCCCAAATAGCCCTAGCAATGACCACGACTTCCATAAACCAAATCCTTGCAGCAACCACGAGTTCCACAAACCAACTCCTTACAACACACACAACAAACATCCTTGCAGTGAGCACGAGTTCCCCAAACAATATAACAACTTAAAGACAACTGAGTCACAAAACCTGTACCTAGGTAAGGTGGCGAGGTGTCACAATCATGAAGAACAAGAAGACTAAGATGCTTGCAATTAAAAAGAGAAGAAGAAGAAGCGAAATTACACAGAAGAAGAAGAAGAACACGAATAGGGCGCGAAGAAAGTAGGACTCGCGGTCTAATATTTTAAAATATAATAAGTCCAACATCGGTTTTTTTATTAAAATCGATGTTACCCCAATGATGTTAACGTTAACATTGGTTTTTTGAGAGAAACCGATGTTAACATATCATACGTTAACATCAGTTTTATAAAAACTGATGTTAACTAAAAGACCTTACATCGAGTTCTTCAAAAACCGATAAGAATACCCCGCCTGAAGAATTGCCGAACAACGATTAAAAGTACATGAGGAGGTTGGCAGCCGTTTCTTATGACGGAAGCAATACTGTATCAAAGAAATCCCGACAATGACACTCCCTGCAGTGTGTGGATGCCAAGGAGGCAAATCACATGATCGAAGAAAGTCCATGAGGGCTGCGTTTGGAACGCAACGCACGGGCATGACTTAATGGCCGGAAGTTCATTTAAGGAGAGGTATTTACTGGCTACGGGAAAGTGATTGTTGTGTCCATGTGAGAAGTGCCACAAATGTCAGCTATTTCGCGATAATGTCAATGCCCCACACATCCTCTGAATGTCATGTCCGCCCTTGGCCTTTCTCCATGTGGGGAATAGATGTCATCGGGGGCCATTGAGCCCAAGGCCTCGAATGGTCATCGCTTCATCTCTTAGCGATAGATTATTTCACCAAGTGGTCGAGGCGGCTTCATATACCAATGTCATGAGGAATGTTTGTGGTCGGTTCATTAAGAAAGAAGATCATCTGCCAGAGTAGTGGTTGCCAAGGAAGATTATCACAGACAACGGCACCTACCGGAATAAATAAGATGATGGGCGGAAATGTGCGAGGAGTTAAAATCAGCATCACAATTCCACGCCCATAACCGGCAAGTGAATGGAGCCGTGGAAGCGGGCCATAAGAAATTCAAAAAGATTATCAAAAGATCGACCGTGTCATACAAGGTTGGCACGAGATTGCTCCCATTACGACGTTACACCGATTACCGACTTCAATGCGAACGTAACGTGGCAACGCCTTCATCATTGGTATATATGGGATGGAGGTTGTGTAATCCGTTTGAGTAGAAGTCCCGTCATTAAGATCTTGGCAGAATCCGGATTAAAACGTCAAGGGTGCTCAACACGCTATGATCAGCTGGGTTTTTCAACCCTCATTGAGGGTAAGCGCTTGAACAATCATGAGTCAATGGGCGCTTATACCAGCAAAGAATTGAAAGAGTGCAATTCGACAGAAAGTACGCTTACGCAAGTTCCATGCAGGGAAGACCTTGTTGCTAAAAAAATGCCGCATGCTGTCAAGGACCATGCGAGGTAAATTGGGCCCGAACTAGCAAGGCCTTTATGTTTGAAGTAGGGCTTTTTTCTGGAGGACACTGTGTGCTGACCAACATGGATGGCGAGAGCATACCTTCACCCGTGAACTCTGTGTCGTTCAAAGCCATATATTATGCTTAAAGCTGGGCATTAAGGATGTCGCTGCATGTTCCTTTATCTTTATGCGTTTTCTGGATTTCCCCAGGGATTTCTGTCTGTTTGTAATTCCCGTTACAATTTTCAAAGAAATGAACGTTGTTCGAGTTTTTTTCCCTCTCTCTCTTT
>NC_041002.1:42167164-42200484 GCF_004193775.1 Glycine soja
TGCTTACGACATATCGCTTGATGTCAAAATACCAAGGCTTTCCGTCCCGTTCCTCTTCACTTGGCAACAATTGCGGGTTTGCCACGACACCAAAATTCAATGTAGGGTAGATCCCCGTGCGGTGTTAGCTGGAACATAGACGCCAACGTAGCGAGTGCGTCCGCCATTTGATTTTCCTCACGGGGAACATGATGGAAGGAGATCTCATCGAAAGTCTTAGCCAATTCCTTGATATAGGCTTTGTAGGGTATCAGCTTGGGATCTCTAGTTTCCCATTCCCCTCTCAGCTGATGGATTACCAACGCTGAGTCGCCGTACACCTTGAGTAGTTTGACATTGGAGTCAATTGTTGCCTGGACAGCTAGGGCACATGCTTCATATTCGGCCATGTTGTTGGTGCAGTCGAATCCTAGCCTGGCTGTGAAAGGTACACATTGATTGTCCGGAGAGACCAACACTGCCCCAACGCCATGACCTAGAATGTTTGACGCTCCGTCAAACCATACAGTCCATTTGTCCCGATCTTCGGTCCAACTTTTCTCGAACAAGGCCATGATGTCCTCATCCGGGAATTCCGGATGCATGGGCTGGTAGTCGTTAAGAGGCTGTTGAGCCAAATAATCTGCCAAAGCGCTTCCTTTTATCGCCTTTTGGGTGACGTAGACTATATCAAACTCAGATAGCAAGACTTGCCACCGGGCGATTCGTCCTGTGAGAGCTGGCTTTTCAAAGATGTACTTAACCGGGTCCATTTTGGATATCAACCAGGTAGTATGGCTCAGCATGTACTGCCTTAGGCGATGGGATGCCCATACTAAAGCACAACACGTTCTTTCGAGCAAGGAGTAATTCATCTCACAGGTCGTGAACTTCTTACTTAGGTAGTAAACAGCGCGCTCTTTCTTCCCGGATTCGTCATGTTGCCCCAGCATACACCCCATTGACTCGTCCAAGATTGTCATGTACAAAATGAGAGGCCTTCCAGGTACTGGTGGCATAAGCACGGGAGGATTCATTAGGCACTTTTTGATCCTTCCAAAAGCCTCTTGGCAATCCTTATTCCACCGATCAGTTTGGTTTTTGCGCAAAAGTTTAAACAACGGCTCACAAATGGCGGTGAGCTGCGATATGAATCTGGCAATATAATTCAAGCGCCCCAGGAAACCTCGGACTTGCCTCTCTGTACGGGGTTCTGGCATCTCAAGGATAGCCTTCACTTTTTCGGGGTCTACCTCTATCCCTTTCTGGCTTACAATGAAACCAAGCAATTTCCCTGATTTGACCCCGAAGGTACACTTAGCGGGGTTCAACCTTAATTGATATTTCTTAAGCCTTTCGAACAATTTCCGCAGGTTGACAAGGTGTTCTTCCTCGGATTTAGATTTAGCAATTATGTCGTCCACGTAGACCTCGATCTCTTGATGCATCATATCATGGAACAAAGCTACCATGGCCCGTTGATAAGTTGCCCCGGCATTCTTGAGTCCAAAGGACATCACCTTGTAACAGAACGTTCCCCACAGGGTGACGAAAGTAGTCTTTTCCATATCCTCAGGCGCCATCTTTATCTGATTGTAACCAGAGAAACCGTCCATGAAGGAAAATAAAGCGAAATTGGCCGTGTTATCTACGAGGATATCGATGTGTGGTAAAGGAAAATTGTCCTTGGGACTGGCCCGATTCAGGTCCCGATAATCTACACACATTCGTATTTTCCCATCTTTTTTAGGAACTGGTACGATGTTGGCAACCCATTCTGGATACCGAGCGACGGCCAGAAATCCAGCGTCAAATTGCTTCTTCACTTCTTCTTTTATCTTCAAGGATGTTTCGGGCTTCATCCTCCTCAGTTTCTGTTTTACCGGGGAACACTCGGGATTTAGAGGTAATCGGTGCTGTACAATGTCAGAACTCAAACCAGGCATATCTTGGTATGACCAAGCAAAGATGTCTTGGTAGTCTTTTAGCAGGATTATTAATTCTTCACGGATAGGTGCGGTAATACCTGTACCTATCTTTACTTCCCTCTTTCCACTGCCAATTCCTAAGTCTACTAGCTCTGTTTCTTCTTGATGAGGCCCCATTTCTTGGTCCTCATGGGCGACCATTCTTTCTAGTTCTGGGGGAAGTCCCACATCCTCATTTCCTTCATCTTCCGTTTGATTCATTTCTTGCTCGAAGTCAATAGACGGGTCCCAGGTATTAGTACCTTCGGGGGACTCGTCATCGGATCTGCCGTTTCAGAAAAAGAAGTAAACATGCAAATGAATGAGAATGGGTAGAGACCAGGAACAGATGAAGAAAGATCCTTGTATTATAAATTCAAAAACAAAAGACACAAAGCCTTAACAAAAGGAAAAACTCTAAAGCCTAGGCCCAACTATAGAGCTTTTAAAACCGTAAAGGTTTACATTATGCTTGTTGCGTAAATGCCGGGGCGTTCCTCCACTCGCCAATTTCCCAGCTGGAAATCAGGAGGGCATGGTCGTACCAAATCCAAAGTACTCGGAATATCATCTTCGCATATCGCGAACGCTTGACCTTTGTCTCCCAAACCCGCGCTTATAAAGCTTCTACTTATGTGGCAGGGCGGGCTTCCTTCACCTTCTTGTCTCCAACGCGAACTTTGACCACTGTTCTTCCTTCCCGCGATGCTTCTTTTCATGTCCGCCTGAGTGGGCTTATAGCCTAAACCATACTTCCCACGATTTCCTTGGGTATTTATCAGGCTAGTTATGCCGCCGTTGTTTTTGCCTAAACCCATCCCGGGTTCATAACCGTTCCCCAACATAACTCGGGCCATCATTACCGCTGCATCGGACAGACAAGGCTGCCCAAAGAGGGAGTCCACGGAGGAAATGCTGACCACCTCAAAAGACTGGAAAGCAGTTTCTAACGATTCTTCTGCGGCTTCCACATAAGGCATGGAGGATGGGCAGCTTACCAAGATATCTTCCTCGCCTGACACGATGACCAAGTGCCCCTCCACTACGAATTTCAGCTTTTGGTGGAGTGTAGAAGGCACAACTCCCACTGAGTGGATCCATGGGCGCCCCAACAGGCAGCTATAGGGGGGGTTAATATCCATTATTTGGAAGGTGACTTGACAGGTGTGAGGGCCTATTTGTACTGGGAGATCGATCTCTCTCCTAACCTCTCGGCGAGTGCCGTCGAAGGCCCGAACCACCATTGAACTTGGTTTTAAGTGGGAAGCATTGAATGGTAACTTCTCCAAAGTGCTCTTAGGCATCACGTTTAAACTGGAACCATTATCGATGAGTACCTTGGCTATGATATGGTCCATACACTTGACTGATACGTGTAAAGCCTTATTATGCCCTCTACCCTCGGCGGGGATTTCTTCTTCGGCGAAGGCAAGATAGTTGTTGGCAGTGATATTGTTGACCAGCCCTCCGAAACCTTCTACCGAGATATCTTGGGCCACGTGAGCCTCGTTCAGCACTTTTACTAGCAGAGCCCGATGAGGCTCGGAGCTCATAAGTAACTCCAACAGCGAGACCCTAGCCGGGGTTTTGTTGAGCTGTTCGATAACCTTGAATTCGCTCTGCTGAATTATCCGAAGGAACTCGCTGGCTTCCTCTAGCGACACCTCCTTTCTACCATCCTTTTTCTCCGGGGGACCCTTTGCTGGAATATCTTTATTCGAAGCGTGGGGTGCTTCGCCATCTTGTTCCTCCACCACTTTTCCTTTTCCCTTGACGTCGGCGGGTTGGACTGGTAGGTCCGGAGGTGCAAACACACGACCACTACGGGTCACACCACTCAGTCCCGTGATATTTGTTACTTTAGCTGACAGCGAGCTGACGTCAGTGGCTTCTTCTTCCTTCTTCCCCGGAGGTGTATATCTCCACGGGACCGCGTGACTATTTTGGTACGGGAAAGGAACAGGTTTGGCTATTAAGGGGTGTCCGGGCTTTTGCGAAGCTACGCTTTTAGTGAAGTATATCACCAAGGGTTTAAGCTTCGCAATACCGCTCCCCTCCGTAGATTGCATGCATATATGCTGCTCCTCTTTTCCTTCAATGCCGACTTCCAGTCGACCTTGATCTATCATCCGCTGTAACAATTCCTCTACTCCCAAACACGTCTCCATGTCATGCAGCTCGCCGGAGTGTAGCAGACAGGAATCCTCCTTACACCCACTATGGGGAATCACACCTCCTTTTTGTAAGGCTTCAAAGATAAACCTCCTTGGGGTTGCCACATCCCTTAAAGGTTTAGACCTGTGCGGCCTATCGGACTCAACTGCATTAACCGCTCCCCCTCCATGATTGGCGAGCGGGTTGGTTCTCACATTGGGCCGATCCTCTTGGAAAGTCAGCCATCCGGCATCCATTAAATGTTGGACCTTGTATTTAAGGGCCAAGAATTTTTCGACCGAATGCCCCGGGACACCCCCATGGTACTTGCAAGTCGCGTTAGGGTCATACCACTTCGGGAAAGGGGGTTCGAGGACCCTTCCGGGAGTTACCACGGCCAAATGATTGGCGACGAGGGATGGCAGAAGATCTTCGTACGTCATTGGGAGTGGGGTGAATTCCGGAAATGGCCTCGGAGGGAGGTTCCTTGTCGTGTTGGAATTACCGGCCAGTCGAGTCGTGTTCGGAGTTGGAACTTGGGGAGCTTCCCTCTGGGTGGGTGCCTTAGGCTGCACGGGTGTTGAACTAGAGGCGTTCCCAGTATGAGCCGAGAAACTTGGGTGATGTTGCGCGTACTGATGGGTACCATGAGGTGTTTGCTGGGGTTTGACCCACGCGGGTGTTGAAGAGACGGCATGGGCATCTCCTTCCTTCCTTTTTGCCCCTGTTGCCCCGATTCTTTTGGCATTCGCATTTGTGGAGGAAACGTAATCAAACTTTCCTCTTTTCAATCCTACCTCGATTCTTTCCCCGGCAAACACTAGATCCGCAAAGCTGGACGGCATGTAACCTACTAGCTTCTCATAGTAGAACACCGGCAGAGTGTCTACCATCATGGTGATCATCTCTCTCTCAACCATGGGAGGAGCTACTTGTGCCGCCAAATCCCTCCATCGCTGCGCATATTCTTTAAAGGTTTCGCCCTCTTTCTTGAACATATTCTGCAGTTGAGTACGGCCAGGAGCCATATCAGAATTGTACTGATACTGCCTTAGGAAGGCGGTAATCAGATCCTTCCAAGTACGGATACGGGAAGCTTCCAAATTAGTGTACCACACTACCGCAGCTCCGGCCAAGCTATCCTGAAAGAAGTGTATCAACAGCTTTTCATCTTTAGAGTGGGCGCCCATCTTACGGCAGTACATTTTGAGATGGTTTTTGGGACAAGTCGTCCCTTTATACTTGTCGAAGTCCGGCACTTTGAACTTCGGGGGAATAACAACATCGGGTACTAAGCAAAGATCCGTCATGTCTGCAAATGGACAGTCCCCAAATCCTTCCACAGCCCTCAATCTTTCCTCGAGGAGATCGAGCTTCCTTCTTTCTTCAGTTGCCGGGGGCAGCCCTTCCATGGACAAAACTATTGGCGATGCTGCAATGTTGGGTTGAGGCAACGTGCCTGGTGCCGGCCCCTCGGGGATCAGGGGATAGAACTCGACATCCCTTCGAGCATAATCTTGAGAGTCTTTATGGACTTCGTCGGGCTGCTGAGGAGGCTCTCTTTCATGGACGGGAGAGGCAATGTGGCCCGCATCTTCTTGCAAGACGGGTGGTGAATAGTTGGGCGGCAATCCATAAGGGTAAGCCGCTCGGTTGTATCCCAGGTGAGGGCTGCCATCGTGCCCCAGTGTGTCCCTTCCCCGTCCTACTATGTTTGAGGGAGGATGGTGCGTAGTTGCCAAGAGAGTCGGGTCTGCTTCGGCAGCCGAACTGACAGCGGCGGCGGTGGCCGCGTTCTTCTCTATGAGCTGCTTCATACCTAACATGGCCTCCATCATGGAGGCCATTTGTTCTTTCAGAGCCGACATGTCGGCTTTCATCTGTTCCTGCGTCTCCTCTTGATCACCCATCGTTCTAGATTTGGATCTGGTGCGATAGGGATCCCTTGCGGCGCGTTTAGTTATGGTGTTTTTCCCTAAAAAACCAAATGTGAGGAGTGGGTAAAGAAAGAAAATGCATGCTAGAGATGAAATGTAGGAGTGATTTGATTTGCACAAGATTTTTGGAGTAGAAACATGGGACCAACTCATTTTATTTCAAAAAAAGAAGTCGTATCCAGTCAAGGTCTGAGAGACCATACAAGTTTCCTAACGATTTCTAATTATGTGGGCCATTAAGTCTATCATATGCTGACAATAGCCGAGAAGCCCATGAATCTCTTCGGGGGTGGAGTAGGTGTCTGCCATCGCCTTGGCCTTGGCTAACAAGCGGGGAAGTTCTTGACTCCCGTTCAAGGTAAGAGCAAACCGGTCCATCCACATGGTTGCCTCTTGGTGTAAAGAGTCGATCACCCTTCCTCTAGCCTCTTTTTCCGCATATACTTGAGCATACTCATCCGCGATTCTATGCTCGTGGGCCGTGGCTAGACCTAACTCTTCTTGGTACTTGGCGATGATAGCTAGCACGTTGGTCTCCGTCTTGCATAAATGCTGAGACAAGCTTTTTTTGGACCTTGAACAAGCAATTAACTCCTCTTTCAGAACCATGCTATGTGCTCGCGACTGGTCTCTTTCTTCCCTTCGCAACTTGAGTTCACTATTGCTACCCCATAGAGCTCCGCGAAATTTGTTCCGGCCATACTCTTCCTTGCGAGCCCTCTTGGTCTCTTGTTCAAGGGCTCTTGCAGTAATTGCGTTCTCTTCCCGTAACCCGGCACACTCCTTCCGAACGTGTGTAGCGGCCAACTTGAACTTCTCCTTGGCAAGTTTTGCCTTTCCTAACTCGCTTTTGAGAGTTTGGACTTCTTCGTCCTCTTCCGGTGCTTCAAAACTCTCTTCGCTGACGACTTTTAACTTGGCGAGCCAATCTAAACCTCGTATATGAACTTTCAGCCATTCGTGGTACCCACCAATGATGCCATTACGAATGCCTCTAAGCTCTTGATCTTTCCTTAACGGGGTTTCCCATGCCTTATGGATTCTTTGTATAGTCTTGGAACTTTGTGCGCCGAGATCCCTCACAAGGAAAGGAGACATGCTTTCTTCCGTCGGTGCTCCCCTCATGGGGTACCCTAGTTGTCTTATAGCGAGCGCGGGATTGTAGTTAATACAACCCCTCGTTCCTACCAGCGGAATGTTTGGGTATCCTCCACATGAGAAAAGGACTCCTTCTTTTCCTTCCTTCCATCGGGGGAACCAACTGATTGTTCTACCTCCTATCCCGGCCAAGAGCTGGTCCCAATCTATTCTCCTCTTTTCAGTGCACGAGCGATGGCTCAGGAGCGGACATGGATGTCTTGTGTCTTGTCGGAACAAGTGCGAAACCAACCAAACACAAAGGGCGGGTAAGCAACAGATGATCCGTGCGCTACTCTTTTCGCACCTTCGGTCAAATGTGTCCAATAGATCTGCCAAGACAGCTACCACCGGACTTTCCTTGCTATGGTGGTAGGCAAGGAAAGCGTCGATTGCTGCTAGGTCTACCAAACCATCCACGTTTGGAAAGAGGACGACTCCAAAAATTAGCAAAGCTAACACATCCATAAACGGGACCCAGTCTCCTTGATTGGCCATACCCCTCGCCTTGTCTTCTAGGTACCTCTGTGGTAGGCCCGCTATGCCGTTCCGAGTCTGTTTTATGCGGTCCAAACCTCTTGCTGAATCCTTGACCACAGTTGCAATTCTGCTCAAAGAGGGGAGACACCCGGAGGAAAGGTATGGTTTTCTTCCCCCGAGAGGACACCCTAGAATTTCCTCAAATTCTTCAATGGTTGGTACCAATTGGAAGTCTCCGAAGGTGAAGCATCTCAAAGGCTGGTCGTAGTATTGGGTAAGTGATACAATGGCTTCTATGGACACCTCTGCTATGGTTAACTCTAAGATCTTTCCGTAAGTCTTGCGGAAGGCTTGCATTTGGAGGGGTTCCATCAACCGCCCTAATTCCTTGATGCTGGTGGTATCTAGGCTTTTGACTTTGACTTGGTAGAACCTCTTGCCGGTTTGATTTGTTCCCATGCTTACTAAAGTGAGACAAAAGCTGGTGCAAATCAAAACTCCGATATCTCATGGGTGGGATGGATGAATGCATGATGGAATGCATATGACACAGATGCAATCTAGGAATGCGGGGGTCCGGGGAATTTGTCCCCTTCTTAGATACGACGTCTAGGGTAGCAAAATGCCCCAACGCACGTTTTTAAGAAGGCGACACGGACCCTCCGTTGGTTTGTTTACAGTAGGGATCAAGACAGAACCCATATGCAATGCCTATGCAAAAGACACAATGCGGGAATGTACACAGTATGACAATATTTACCGAACATAAGCAAAAGGGTATATGATACTCATGCATGGCAGTGTGAAAAATGGCACGCAGCGTGTTTGCTCCGTGCCCCTATTTAAGGGACCTATAAGGGAAAAAGCTAACTAGGCTTTTAGTAATAACCCCCAAGGTAGTCATATCTCTCTTGATGGTTTCTAGAGGTATCATCCCCTTCGAAGAACATATTGCAGCAGTAGGGACTACTAGCAACAATAAGTTTTCAAAGAGAAAAGCTCTAGATGAGGGTTCACTGTAACCAAGCAAGTCGGAGACCTAGCATGATCACAGATTTACCTCCACTCCTTATGTTCCCATGAACCCGGGTATAGGGCCC
The DNA here is from genome assembly GCF_004193775.1 of Glycine soja. Classification (NCBI taxonomy): domain Eukaryota; kingdom Viridiplantae; phylum Streptophyta; class Magnoliopsida; order Fabales; family Fabaceae; genus Glycine; species Glycine soja. Next base: position 42,175,919 of record NC_041002.1, read on the forward strand.
TTTTTCATTCACAGTGTGTGCAAATAGTGTTAGTGTTTGTGTGCATCAAATGAATAAATATTTACCTCATGCATACATTCTAAAACGCACTAAAAGCAACAAATAGTTTATATACACAAGAACATAAGACAAATAAAGGGAAACCAACAAAGGAGAAAGTCATGATAAAACATTGCACAAGATTAAATGGCCTAACTCTCTAAAAAATAGTCCCCAGTGGAGTCGCCAACTGTCGCAACCTACCCTTCGGCGGGAGGGCGACGCGTGACTCGCGGGATGCGTGTTCCAAGAAAGGAATACGCGCGGAGTCGCCACCAACGTTTATTTGAGGAAAACGTCGGAAAAACCGGAAAAGACGCGATCTACGAACTTTTAAGTGAAAGGTTCGGGAGTTGTATTTACGCGCGGGGAAGGTATTAGCACCCCACACGTCCGTCACAAGGGACGACAGCCTTTAATCGAATGTGCAAACATGACTTTGATTTTTACGTTCCCTTTTATGTCCTTACATCCTTTATACCCTTTTTATATTTTTTCTCTTTTTGTGGTCGACAAGGGTGTTTCCCTTTGGTCCTACGTATTCCTCAATTGGGATGAGAAAATCAGACCTACGTAGTTCTTTCTTATCAAGTGATTCTTTTTTACTTAAGTGGTGATCATTTTAAGGCGTTGGACCTTAAAAATGATCCATTTTACTTAGTGAGAAATTGAAATGACAAACTTCAAAAGCCTATTTTTGTGGACGAGCTTGACTAGGCGGGTTGATTTTAGCCTTAGTTTCACTTTAGTTATTAATCAATTCGATTAAGAATGAGAAATCCCAAAGAGAAAAACGTCCGATTGATTTTCCACTTTTATTTTACTAAAAGATGTTTTTTGATTATTATATTATTTTTTACCTTTTTTTGATTTCCAACGTGGTTACGGCACGACCGAACGGTCGGAATTCATTTTAACCGAAGTTAACGGATAATACAATTCAAACGTTCGGTGGAAATTTATTTTATTTTTAAGTTAAGCGAGAAATGACTTAAGTAAAATGGCTTAAGCACGTCAAGAGGGGGTATAAAAAGTAAACAAAGCGAGAATAAAAATGCACGAAACACAATGTGGACCACCATGGGTGCATAGAATGAATCGAAAAGCTTGGTTCGAGGTACTTACCCGTTGAAGATCGAAGAACGATGAAGAACGGATGAAGAACGTCGAAGAACGGTTGAAACTTTTGCGAAATTCCTCACGGAAAACGTTACGGAAACGTTTCGGAAGCGCCTCGGCTTAGATTTTCTTCACGGAAATAATTTTTCCAAGCAAATTCGAAAGAGAGAGAAGTGCCTAAGGGGCTGAACCCCTTCCTTCTTCACTTCCTCCCCTATTTATAGCAAAATAGGGGAGGTGGTTGCCGCCCAGCTCGCCCAGGCGAGCCAGGTTGCTTCCTCCAGAAGCAACAGCCTTCTGGAGGAATATTCTGGAGGGCCCAAGTGGGCCTCGGTGCTATTTGCACCCCCATTTTTACTAAGTACACCCCCCTTTGCTGTTTTTTGGTGATTCTTTTTTTGTAAAGTTACGGAAACTTACGAATTTCGTAACGATACTTGTTTTCTTCCCGTAATGTTACGGAACCTTGCGGATTACATAATCATCCCCCTTTTGACTTACGGAATGTTACGGAACCTCACTTAATTATGCAACGATGCTTCCATTTGATTTCCGGTGTGTCACGGAAACTTACGGATTGTGCATCAATATTTTTTTGGTTTTTCGGCATGTCCCGGAATTTCACAAATTGCCTAATGATGGATGCCAAGCACCTCACAAGGACCAAAGAAAGGTCGCATGTCATCAAGCAAAGGTCCCCGGACGAAATTAGGGTATGACACTTACGTATGAGGAAAGCGTGGAACAATTCTTGCAATTTTCTTCCAAAAGAAGTCGACTGGATGAAGACGAAATTCTTTTTTGTCCTTGTATAAATTGTTTGAATGGGAGAAGAAAAATAGTCGATGACATACAAGAGCATCTATTGTGTGATGGGATTGAGAAGAATTATACAATGTGGATATGGCATGGTGAATTGACACACATGCAGAGTGGGTCCCAATTTGAACTATTTGATGTAGAAATGGGATATCAAAAGGAGGATATGATTGATGATCTTGGACAAGAGTCTTTTCAGGAAGCACATGCCCCTATGTATGATACATTGCAAATTGATTCAAAAAAGCCTTCGTATCTGGGGTGCAACAATTCCTTGACGTTGTTGTCAGTGGTGTTAAGTTTGGTTAATGTGAAGGCCGAATATGGGTGGAGTGACAAAAGTTTTAGTTCACTACATCAAGTAGTGCATGATATGCTTCCAAACAAAAACACGTTGCCAAAAAGTTACTATCAGGCCAAGAAGATATTGTGTCTGATGGGTATGAAGTATCAGAAGATTTATGCTTGCCCTAATGATTGCATCTTGTAAAGACATGAGTTTGAAGAAATGCAGAAATACCCTAGGTGTGGGCTATCACGGTTTCATACCCTAATTTCATCTGAGAATCTTCATTTGCTAACATTTGGATTCTTGCCAGCCGAATTGATCTTCTTAACACCAATTACCATGCATTCCGTAAGATTTTTTGACGTTTTGGAAGGAAATGTCCAAAATACCCAAAATGGGGGCAAAAGGGTCACTTTTGGGGCATTTTTCAGCCCCTGGGCCCACTAGAAAGCTTAGGAATGAAGTAACCAGCTCGCCTGGGCGAGCAAGGTTACCTCTTTCCTTCAGCCCCCTCATGCTTATTTATAGAAAATGAAGGGTGGCGGTTGCACAGCAGCTCGCCTAGGGCTGAAGGAAAGAGGTCACTGTTGGATCAAGTGGCCTCGGAATAATTAAGAAGGGGGGGGTTGAATTAATTATTAACGAACCTTTACTAATTAATATTCTACCCTTCTAAGGCTTTTACTAAAATGTTAAGAAAGTAAGGAACAAAAATAGAAACATAATCAAAAGTAAAAGTGATAATTAAAGTGCATAGCGAAAAGTAAAGAGTGTAGGGAAGAAAAAAACAAACACAAGAGTTTTATGTTGGTTCAGCAACAACCCGTGCCTACATCCAGTCCCCAAGCGACCTGCGGTCCTTGAGATTTCTTTTCAACCTTGTAAAATCCTTTACAAGTAAAGATCCACAAGGGATGTACCCTCCCTTGTTCTCTTTGAACAACCTAGTGGATGTACCCTCCACTAGAATTGATCCACAAGAGATGTACCTTCTCTTGTTCTCAGTTACAACAACCCAAGTAGATGTACCCTTTACTTGTACCACAAAGGATGCACCCTCCAATGTGTTAAGACAAAGTTTTCAGGCGGTTAGTCATTTGAAACATTGTGAAGGGGAAACAATAGATATCTCAGGCGGTTAGTCCTTTGAAATATTTTGTTTAAGGGAAAGGGAAGAATCAAAAGAATTCTCAGACTGTGTCTTATTGAATTCTTTGAAAAGGGAGAAGGGAGACACAAAAGAATTCAGGCGGTTAGTTCTTCGTTCTTTTGGAAAAGGGAGAAGAGAGGCACAAAAAGAATTCAGGTGGTTAGTCCTTGGCGAATTCTTTTTGGCAAAGGGAGAAGAGAGACACAAAATAATTTAGGCGGTTAGTCCTTTGTTCTTTTGGAAAAAGGGAGAAGAGAGACACAAAAAGAATTCAGGCGGTTAGTCCTTGTCGAATTCTTTTTGGCAAAGGGAGAAGAGAATGAAAAAGATGAATATCACACTTTTGTTTTCTGTGAAAGAACAAAGTTTGGAAACCAGAAAACTCAGAAAGCTTTTGGCAAAAGAAGATGAAGAAGAAGATATTCAAAAGTCAATTGGAAAAGTTCTATAAGAGTTGTAAGTGTTATTCAAATCCAAATCAAGGTCTTGCTTTTATAGACTCTTCAAGTCTGGTCAAGAAAACCATTCAAAGAGTTATAACCCTTAGAAAAACCTGAAAACCATTTGAAGAGTTACATCTTTTGATTTTTGTTCAAAAATTGTCACTGGTAATCAATTACCAAATCCTTGTAATTGATTACACAAAGCATTTTATGAAAGGATGTGACTCTTCACAATTGAATTTGAATTCCAACATTCAGATACACTTGTAGAAGCAAGCATCATGATGTTGAATCAAGATTGATTCAAGTTGTTTTGATGATAACAAAGATGATGACAAAAAGCCCAAGCGAATGATTTCAAGATTGAGTCAAGAACAATTCAAGAATCAAGAGAAAATTGATTTCAAGATTCAAGAATCAAGTTTCAAGTTTCAAGGATCAAGATTCAAGACTCAAGACTCAAGATTAAAGAATCAAGAGAAGACTCAATCAAGGTAAGTATTAAAAAGTTTTTCAAAACATTGAGTAGCACATGAAGTTTTCACAAAATCTTTTACCAAAGAGTTTTACTCTCTGGTAATCGATTACCTGAAGGTAGTAATCGATTACCAGTAGTCATCATTGTTTTCAAACTGAGTTACAAAGCTGTAATCGATTACCATAATCATGTAATCGATTACCAGTGTTTTAAAACGTTAAGATTTTCAAAATTCAAAATGAAGAGTCACATCTGTTGATTTGTAATCGATTACCAGTGACTGTTTTCGAAAAATTCATTTGCAAAAGTCACAATTCTTCAAGTGACTTGTTTCTGAAGATTCTTTCAAAAGTCACAACTTTTCTAAGTGACTAGTTTTAAAATAAATTGCCAAGAGTCACAAACTTTGACTTGAGTCATCAAGAGATTATAAATATGTGACCATGACATGAATTTGAAAAATCATCTCAATCATCTCTTTCAATCAATCTTTCAATATTTTCTTTCATCTCTTTCAACAAATTTTTTCTGATTCATCTTCTCTTCATCTTTCTAAAAGTTTTTGTTCAAAACTTTCTCTTTCAAGAAAAGTTCTTTGTTCAAAAACTTGTGCTATTCATCTTTTTCATTCTCTTCTCCCTTTGCCAAAAAGAATTCGACAAGGACAAACCACCTGAATTATTTTTGTGTCTCTCTTCTCCCTTTTCCAAAAGAACAAAGAACTAACCGCCTGAATTCTTTTGTGTCTCCCTTCTCCCTTGTCAAAGAATTCAAAACAACACAGTCTAAGAATTCTTTTGATTCTTCCCTTTCCCATAAACAAAAGATTTCAAAAGACTAACCACCTCAGATATCTTTTGTTTCCCTTTCACAAAGTTTCAAAGGACTAACCGCCTGAGAACTTTGTCTTAACACATTGGAGGGTACATCCTTTGTGGTACAAGTAGAGGGTACATCTACTTGGGTTGTTGTGACTGAGAACAAGAGAGGGCACATCTCTTGTGGATCAATTCTAGTGGAGGGTTTGATGTGCCATCATTTTCTTCTATTTTCTAAACCCTTTTTGCACCATTTTAATTACTGATTGGTCTTAATTGTCAATTAATTAGGCAGTTTGATTATTTAGGCTCATTTAGCTAATTTGATGTTTTTAATCTAATTTCAGGAATTAATGAAACATTGGGCTTAATCCGGATTTTGGTTGTGGACTTGAAGAGGGCAAATAAAGCAGCGTTTACCTTAATTAATTTTTACTCAGGAAATTTCGCAATTTTATTTTATGTGGTTCAATGTTTATTTTGTTTTGGGCCAGAGTATTGTAATAGGGCCCAGTGACTTTGAGTGAATCTTTTTAAATAGCAGCCTTGGGATTCGTGAAGGCTATTCTGTTATGTTATTCATTATTCAGAGCTTTGTTTAGGTTTTACGTTTTTCTGCTTGGATGCTACTGTTCACGTAATGCAATTTTCCATTTCCTGCTTCTAATTACAATTTCGTTCTTGTTTCTTCTTCTACTTTCATTTACGTTTCTGTTTTCATTTTCGTTTCTGTCTCATTTACGTTTCTGTTTATTTACGTTTCAGTTTATTTACCACGCTTCGTGTTCGATTAATTGCCTCTGAGCCTAACTTGCGTTCATGCTTAATGAACGAAGGGCTAACTGGTGTATGTGGTGCCTAATCACGTATTGATAACCCTAAGTTGATTTTCGCTTAGTAAATTGAAATAGGGTTGGATTAAGTGGTTAACTGTTAGGGACGAATTCTCCATAACCCAGGATAAGAGAATGGCTTCTGAATTAGAGGAAACAACCCATTTTTAATATTATTAGTTTCGTATTCCAGTTTACTTGTTCTGCTCCTTAAATCACAAAACAAACAAACCCCCTCCCCAATCGTTACTGTTACTGCAAGTATATTATGAACATTTGGTTTATCATTGCTCGTTGGGAAATGACCTAGGATCACTTCCTAGTTACTGCATTTTCATGTTTATTTGATTCGGGTACGGCCTCGATCAGGGTACATAAACTAGGTTGTTCAAAGAGAACAAGGGAGGGTACATTCCTTGTGGATCTTTGATTGTAAAGGATTTTACAAGGTTGAAAAGAAATCTCAAGGACCGCAGGTCACTTGGGGACTGGATGTAGGCACAGGTTGTTGCCGAACCAGTATAAAACTCTCGTGTTTGTCTTCTTCTTCCCTAGACTCTTTAATTTCCGCTGTGCACTTTAATTGGCTCATTTACTTTTGATTAAGTTTCTATTTCTATTCTTTACCTTCTTAATATTTTAGTAAAAGCCTAAAAAGGGTAGATTTTAATTAGTAAAGGTTCAGTAATAATTAATTCAACCCCTCTTTCTTAATTATTCTGAGGCCACTTGATCCAACAACACTGGTAATCGATTACCAATATCTTGTAATCAATTACACCATTTTGAAATCAATTGGAACGTTGCAAATTCAGTTGAAAACTTTTGAAATTCAACTTTGCCACTGGTAATCGATTACAGGAAACTGGTAATCAATTACCAGAGAGTAAAAACTCTGGTAACTTAGAAAATTTTGAGAAAAACTCTTTTGAAAAACTAAATTGTGCTATGTTGTTTTTTGGAAAATCTTTTCAATACTTACCTTGTGAAGTCTTCTTGATTTCTTCTCTTGAATTTTGAATTCATCTTTTCTTGAATCTTGAAATCAAACTTCTCTTGATTCTTGAATCTTCTTGATTTCTTCTTGTTGACTTAATCTTGAAATCATTCTTTGGGCTTTTTGTCATCATCTTTGTCATTATCAAAACTACTTGAATCAACTTGATTCATCATCATGAAGCTTGCTTCAACAGTCACAAGGTCCGGAGGTCCAGAATTGAGAAGAAAGAAGAGAAAAAGAAGCTAAAACATTGCCATTGCGACTGCAATCGATTTCTACATCGTTCGTCGGCCATTCTTCGGTCGTTTATCATTCGTTCTTCGTTCTTCATCCGGTTAGTACTTGTTTTAAGGATTTGAACTTGATTTATGGACCTTAGGGGTCCTCTCTTTTGTTTTGTGCATCTTCATCTCCTTCTTCGATCATTGGTAATCGCTTTTCTTTTGTAAAGTAAGTTTTAACCGATCATTAATGCTGCAAGTTATCTTTAAAAATGGATTGAAGATTAATGATCCAAAACCAAATAAAACCAACTCATAAACTTTTTCATTTCACAAAAAAATCAAGAGATCATTCAAAGGTCCAATGCCTTAATGATTCTCTCTTTTCAAAAATCAAGAGATCATTCAAAGGTCCAACGCCTTAACGATTCTTTCCTTTCAAAAATCAAAAGATCATTCAAAGGTCCTACGCCTTAATGATTCACTACTTTAAAAAATTAAGAGGTCGTTTCAAGGTCCAACGCCTTAATGACTCTCTCCTCTTTTCAAAAATCAAAACATCATTTCAAGGTCCAATGCCTTAAACGACTTTGTTCGTAACTAAAATCAATCTTTCAAAAAAGATAAAAATAATGTAACGCCACAAAATTTCAGACTTAGAGAACTACGTAGATCTGATTTCCTCATCGCACCCGAGGATACGTAGGAGCAAGGGCAACACCCTGGTCGACCCCAAAAAGATAAAAACATAAAAAAGGGAAAATATATAAAATAAACATAAAAAGGGAAAATACATAATTTTGAAGTCATGTCTTGCACACTCAATTAGAGGCTGCCGTCCCTTGTGACAAGTGCGTGGAGTGCTAATACCTTCCCCGTGTGTAAACAACTCTTGAACCCTCATTTTCAAAATCCACAGACTATTTTCTTTTGGTTTTTCTAATGTTTTCCTCAAATAAACGTTGGTGGCAACTCCGCTCATTTTCTCCCTCGGAGACAAATGCTTTGGCCTACCTGTTTCGGCCTTTTCGCCCTCCCGCCGAAGGGTAGGTTGCGACAGATGGAGACTCCACTGTGGGCGTTTTAGAGAGTTAGGTCATTCAATCAGTGTGCAAAGTTTTATCATGACTTCTTCTTTATTTATGTTCCCTTTTCCCTTTTATCTTTTGTTTTGTCCATATTTGTATATAACATTTGCTATGATGTTGTGTTTGGTCTGTTTGTCTATCAATTACATTCTTAGTTAGAAATACTATTTTTCTACGCACATGGCACCTACACCTTGCACACACATTGAGATATTAGGCCGTATACCCGGGTTTATGTGAACCATAAGGAGTGGAGGTTGATCTGTGGTCATGCTGGGTCTCCGACTTGCTTGATGACAGTGAAGCCTCATCTAGAATTTTTCTCTTTTGGTGATGCATTTTCGCTGATAGTCCTTATCGCCACAATGTATTACCTAAGAGGATGATATCTCTAGAAGCCAGTAAAGTTACATGAAACCACCCTTGATATCTCAAGAACAAGCGTCATTCGACTTAATCTATCAATTGAAAATCCTTTTAATATTTCTCGTCCTTGAAAATTCATTTTCGAGAATATGCACAATTTCTTTCATTTTTCCTTGCTACAAGGTCATGACAAATGACAACGATAGATACCTTAGAGCCCTACACTGGGGCAATGAGAGGCGCCGTGCATGAGCCTTAACTGAACCTAAGGGCTGATCAGAAGTTCTAACCCGGCAGGTTGAAAACCCGAAAAGGTGGCCTATGCAAAATTGGGGTTAATAAAAAATAAAAAAAAGAAAAAAACAATTAGGGGCGTGTTGTTAATGTTTGGTCCCAAAATCCAAACTACAAAAGGATCTAAGTCAAGATTTGAAATGACACATGGCCATGTTTCAACATCCCAAACACCAGTTTATCCTCTGTTACCCCCTCCGAGCCAAAGCATATTTGTTTTCTAAAAACATCAAAAATAAAGAGCAAAAGAAAAATAGGAACCCTGAGTAGGAACCACTGCTAAATAGACGGGAAGAGCAATGCAAATAACACATGTATGAAGTTAGGCAACAATGAAAAGAAAAAAGAAAAAAGAAAAAAAATCAGCCAAAGGCGAGTGTAGAAAAAAAAAGAGAGACAAAGATCTCCAGATTTTACAAGAAATGCACAAAAGAGCAATGGAAGATTAATGTATAAGACAAAAGGAGTAGAGTCCAACCCAAAAGGTACAAGCAATGCTTTCAAGGTTCCTACTCAATATAACCCTCAAACACCCTTTGAGCCTCTCTAATCCTTTCTTTCATAACCTTCTTACCCTTGACCATGTTACAAGCCCAATAAAGCCCATTGTAGAAGCAAGCTTCATTGCTTCATGATGATGAATCAAGATTGATTCAAGGTGTTTTGATGATAACAAAGATGATGACAAAAAGCCCAAGAGAATGATTTTAAGATTGAGTCAAGAACAATTCAAGAATCAAGAGAAAGATTCAAGAATCAAGTTTCAAGTTTCAAGAATCAAGAATAATCAAGATCAAGATTCAAGACTCAAGATTCAAGAATCAAGAAAAGACTCAATCAAGATAAGTACTAAATTTTTTTTCAAAACAATGAGTAGCACATGAAGTTTTCACAAAATCTTTTACCAAAGAGTTTTTACTCTCTGGTAATCGATTACCAGTTTACTGTAATCGCTGTAATCGATTACCAGTGGCAAGTTTTGTTTTCAAAAAGCTTTCAACTGAATTTACAACGTTCCAATCAATTTCAAAATGGTGTAATCGATTACAATATATTGGTAATCGATTACCAGTGTGTTTGAACATTGAAATTCAAATGTGAAAAGTCACATCCTTTCACAAAAATGCTTTGTGTAATCGATTACCAGTGATAAGTTTTGAATAAAAATCAAAAGATGTAACTCTTCCAATGGTTTTCAAGTTTTTCTAAAGATTATAACTCTTCTAATGGTTTTCTTGACCAGACATGAAGAGTCTATAAAATCAAGACCTTAACTTGCATTTTACATACATTGAATACATTGATTTCAATCCTTTACAACCCTTGAGTCTCTTTGAACATCTTCTTGAATTTTTTCTTCTTCTTCCTTTGTCAAAAGCTTTCTAACGTTTTCTGGTTTTCCAAACCTTGAAAACAAAACTGTGTTATTCATCTTTTTCATTCCCTACTCCCTTTGCCAAAAAGAATTCGCCAAGGACTAACCGCCTGAATTCTTTTTGTGTCTCTCTTCTCCCTTTTCCAAAAGAACAAAGGACTAACCGCTTGAATTCTTTTGTGTCTCCATTCACAAAGTTTCAAAGGACTAACTGCCTGAGAACTTTGTCTTAACACATTGGAGGGTACATCCTTTGTTGTACAAGTAGAGGGTACATCTACTTGGGTTGTTGTGACTGAGAACAAGAGAGGGTACATCTCTTGTGGATCAGTTCTAGTGGAGGGTACATCTACTAGGTTTTTCAAAGAGAACAAGGAAGGGTACATCCCTTGTGGATCTTTTCTTGTAAAAGGATTTTTACAAGGTTGAAAAGATATCTCAAGGACCGCAGGTCACTTGGGGACTAGATGTAGGCACAGGTTGTTGCCAAACCAGTATAAATCTCTCGTGCTTGTTTTCTCTTCCTTACACTCTTTATTTTCCGCTGTGCACTTTATTTATCGCTTTTACTTTTGGTTAAGTTTCTGTCTCTATTCTTTGTTTTCATAACATATAGTAAAAGCCTAAGAAGGGTAAATTTTAATTAGTAAAGGTTTAGTAATAATTAATTCAAACCCCCCTTCTTAATTATTCCGAGGCCACTTGATCCAACACCCATGTGGATCAAGGAATGACTAATTTTGCTCTTAAGTTGGGATTCTGGAATGAAACCCATACACGCTTGTGATTGTTGAAAAAAATATATACAAAAAAAGAGAATCCTTGAGGTTTCACACTTGCACATTTGAGAAGAAAACTCATTTGACCAAGAACTCGTGGAAGATGCCCAAACTTCTGATGTTAGTCTCTCATGCAAACTCTTTGGTATTTCTTTCGAATCTAATGGTAGCTTCGTTATAAATTATTTCATGATCAGCCCATGTCATCAAGTTTCAGTGGGGTCGATAGACCCTTCACATCACTCTATAATCTTAAATCAAGAAAGTTTCACTTGGTCATATACCAAAGTGTAACAATCCATTGCCATCCTTCAATGGTGCATGCCATTGGTCCCAAAGCCTTGTGTTTTCTTGCTGTGCAGAATAATCAAAGTTTTTAAAAAAAGAAAAGGGGAAAGCCCTAGGATCCATATTTTGATTGATTGACTAAATGTCAAACGACTCCATTGACGTCAGTCCAAAATTTTCAAGTGACTAAATCAAGCAGAACATACACTCTGAGGGAGTCCCCGAAGAGATCTGCAAAAAAGATAGGATGAGTTTGCATGAGTTATCACATCTTTCAAAAAAGAGACAGTCAATCTGTGTTTTCCACAAAAAGGAAAAAATCAAATCAAAATCAAAATCACAAAAATAGGAAAGAATGTTATGAACATTGTACAAATTTCCATTGCATTGCATTGTTGCATACCTGCATTTATTGCATTTCAAGATAAAAGGTTGCATGCCTCTGCATCCTAAAAATCATGTTCATAGATTTCTCTTTTAGGATGAAAGGCCCTCTCAAAGAGTCAATCTCTTGCTTTCTCATAAGATCGAGCCCTTTGGTACTAGCACCCTTTGGCTTGTTTCATAGGACTCAAAGTCCTCATTTTATCTTTCATAGAACTCAAAGTCCTCTGCCTTTATCTTTCATAGGGCTCAAAGCCCACTGCCTTTCTGATGTGCCATTATTTTCTCCTATTTCTTAACCCTTTTTGCACCATTTTAATTACTGATTAGTCTTAATTGTCAAATTAATTATGCAGTTTTATCATTTGGGCCTACTGGATTAATTTTGTGTTTTTAATTTAATTTTAGAAGAATTATAAGCAATTGGGCTTGAATCCAGAATCGGGCTTGGACTTGAAGAGAGCAGACTATTTTATTCTACCAAATTTTATCTTATCTAGATATTATTTAGATTTGATCTTATCTAGATATTATTTCATGTAGATCTTATCTTATCTTATCTAATCTAGATTTTATTTTATTTATGGGTTTGGATTTAAAACATATTTGTAAGCTTTAGGGCTAAAAACTATATAACAACACCAAGGTTCTAGTTTAGGCTCTCTTCTCTCTCTCCTCTCTTCTTTCTCTCCTATCCTCTCTCTCTTTTTCATTTTAGTTTTAGAGTGCTACTCTCTTTTTCGTTTTATTCACTTTTCGTTTTAGCAATAAAATTTCGTTCTGGCTTCAATCTATAATTTCGTTCTCTATTGATTAATGGAAGGCTAAGTCTCCAGCATTGTTTTCTCTTGAGGATCAAACACAGTTCTCTTTGAGGTTCTATTATTACTATTAAATTCTGATAAGTTTTTCCTCTTCACCAATTACTCTGTATTTGTTGCTATTAATTCATGCATGCTTAGTGCTTGATTAATTGTCTCTGCGCTTAATTTACGTTCATGCTTAATGATCGTTTATGATTAATTGGTGTATGTGTTGCTTAATCGCATAATGAATGCCTTATGTTAAATTTAACTTAGTAATTTAATTTAGGGTTGGATTAAGTGGTTGAACTGATAAAGGATAAACTCTCGTAACCTAGGATAAGAGACTTGCTTGTGAATCAAGGGGAAGCAACGTGTTTTAATTCTGATATTTTCTAATTCACATCTATTCGCTGTTTAATTTACAAATGAAAACATCCCCCTAATTCGTTACTATTTTCCTACTATCTGTTATGAACGTTTGGTTGACCATTGCTCGTTAGGAGACGACCTAGGATCACTTCCTAGATACTGCATTTTTAATGTTTATTTGATTCGGTACGGCCTCGATCACTTTCTTTCATAGGACTCAAAGTCCTCTGTCATTTACATTTCCAAAGACTATTAAAGTTTGATGTCATGTGGAGACAATCATGGTCATCCACTTTCGTTGTTTCCAAGACTATTACAGTCTTCTTTGCCTTCCAGAGACAATCAAGTCCATTGGCATGCAGAGACAATCATGGTCATCTATCTGCCTTTTTTCGAAGACTTCAATGTCTTTCGACTGAGACTATTAAAGTATCCTTTGCCTTCCAAAGATCAAGTTTGTTGGCATGCATAGAGAATCATGGTCATTTGCCTTTTTTTCGAAGATTTCAATGTTTTTCGACTGAGACTAATAAAGTCTCCTTTGCCTTCCAGAGACAATCAAGTATGTTGGCATGCAGAGAGAATCATGGTCATCTACATCTTTTTGAAGTCTTCAATGTCTTTCGACCGAGACTATTAAAGTCTCTTTTGCCTTCCAGAGACAATCAATTCCGTTGGCATGTAGAGACAAACATGGTCATCTGCCTCTTTTTGAAGACTTCAATGTCTTTCGACCGAGACTATTAAAGTCTCCTTTGCCTTCCAGAGACAATCAATTCCGTTGGCATGCAGAGACAATCATGGTCATCTGCCTCTTTTCGAAGACTTCAATGTCTTTCGACCGAGACTATTAAAGTCTCCTTTGCCTTCCAGAGACAATCAAGTCCATTGGCATGTGGAGATTTTCATGGTCATCCACCTTTACATTTCAAAGACTATCATAGTCTTTTGTCTTGCAGAGACAATCAAGGTCATCTGCTCCTTTACATTTCGAAGACGACAATGACTTTAGTCATTTATTCTTTCAAAAGGTGACAATGCCTTCATTTACATTTCGAAGATGACAATGTCTTCAGTCATTTATGCCTTCATTTACATTTCAAAAGACGATAATGTCTTCAATCATTTACACTTTCAAAAGGCAACAATGCCTTCATTTTCATTTCGAAGACGACAATGCCTTTAGTCATTTCAAAGACTTCAATGTCTTTTGTACTTGTGCTTCATAGGACTCGATGTCCTCTATTTCTATGCTTAATATATATATATATATATATATATATAAAGAAAAATATAAGAAGAACTTCCATGTCTTCATGTTTTCACAGGTTTTACTGCTTGGACTTTCGCTAGTGGCCGGCTGGATGGTGAGATCCTTCGAATGAAATTAGTGCCTTTATCTTTACTTCCCTTATATTTCCAATAAAAGATAAGTAAAGAGGGACAATTGTCATACCCTAATTTTTTCTGGGAACGTTTATTTTCTAACATTTGGATTCTTGCCAGTCAAATTGAGCTGTTTAACATCAATTGTCGCGCATTCCGTAAGGTTTTTCAACGTTTCCGAAGGAAATGTGCAAAATACCCAAAATGGGGGCAAAAGGGTGACTTTTGGGGCATTTTTTAGCCCCTGGGCCCACTAGAAAGATTAGGGATGAAGTAACCAGCTCGCCTGGGCGGGCTGCTGTGCAACCTCCACCCCTCTTTTGCTATAAATAAGCATGAGGGGGCTGAAGGAAAGAGGTCCCAAGGTCCAAAATTGAGAAGAAAGAAGAGAAAAGAAGAAGAAAGAAGATAAAAACAAGCTAAAACGCTGCCGAATTGCGACTGCAATCGATTTCTACATCGTTCATCGGTCGTTTATTGTTCATTCTTCTTTCTTCATCTGGTTAGTGCTTGTTTTAAGGATTTGAACTTGATTTATGAACCCTTAGGGTCCTCTCTTTTGTTTTGTGCATCTTCATCTCCTTCTTCGATCATCGATAATCGCTTTTTCTTTTGTAAAGTAAGTTTTAACCGATCATTAACGCTGCAAGTTATCTTTAAAAAAGGATTGAAGATTAATGAGCCAAAACCAAATAAAACCCACTCATAAACTTCTTCATTTCATAAAAAATCAAGAGATCGTTCAAAGGTCCAATGCCTTAACGATTCTCTCCTTTCAAAAATCAAGAGGTCGTTTCAAGGTCCAACATCGTTTTGATTGAGTAAACCAATAAATGTGTTTGTTATAGGATTCCTTGAAGGATCAGGCCTCACAGGGTTCCTTTGTCGCCCAAGGACGTCAAGATGTACTGACTGTTGTCATTGGCCGACCAGAACACCGTGGTCGTGTGCGTGCTACTAGAGCCGGTGTCACAATCAAACAATACTTTGGACCGACTCCAAGGACCTCCCACACGTCTTCGTCAATGGCTCTGGAAGACCTGGAGCAGCTGACGCAAAAAATCAAGGACCAGCTGGAGGAGTCGATCACAGAAAAAAATGACTCGACAAGTAATGTTGTCCTTCAGCGAGATGCAATCCCAGTTTCAATCGTAGATGCAATCACAGGTACTCGTACTACATCCTGAGCCTGAACTACTACAAAAAGCACATTTAACATCAGCAAATTAACATCAGTTTTTGACAAAACCGATGTTGGACTTATTATATTTTAAAATAATGTATGTTCCTTAACATCGGTTTTCCTAAAAACCGATGTTAATCTATTGACATTAACATCGGTTGTTGAAAAACCAATGTTAACATCGGTTTTTGAAGAACTCGATGTTAAGGTCTTTTAGTTAACATCAGTTTTTTATAAAACTGATGTTAACGTATGATATGTTAACATCGGTTTCTCTCAAAAAACCAATGTTAACGTTAACATCATTGGGGTAACATCGATTTTTAATAAAAAAACCGATGTTGGACTTATTATATTTTAAAATATTAGACCGCGAGTCCTACTTTCTTCGCGCCCTATTCGTGTTCTTCTTCTTCTTCTGTGTAATTTCGCTTCTTCTTCTTCTTCTTTTTAATTGCAAGCATCTTAGTCTTCTTGTTCTTCATGATTGTGACACCTCGCCACCTTACCTAGGTACAGGTTTTGTGACTCAGTTGTCTTTAAGTTGTTATATTGTTTGGGGAACTCGTGCTCACTGCAAGGATGTTTGTTTGTGTGTGTTGTAAGGAGTTGGTTTGTGGAACTCGTGGTTGCTGCAAGGATTTGGTTTATGGAAGTCGTGGTCATTGCTAGGGCTATTTGGGGTGGTGACTTTGCAGTCCGTTCGGGATCTCACTCGTGCTCGCAAGGTGTCATTTTTAGTGAGGTAACTGATTTGTGTCCTTTGAATGCTTAATGGGTAGGTATGTAGGTGAGTGTTGTAATGCGTATAGCACCATGGCCAATGTAACAATGTTCTGCTTTTGCTTTTATTGTTGTGTGTTCTGAGCTTTGAGGAGTCATTGTGCTTTGTTGTTGTTGGATTTTTCACTTCTGAAAAAGGTAAATGAAAGAAGACAACTATGGGTTTGTAGGGTTTGTTTTTGGTGTTGTGGGGTTTGTGTAAGGGTTTATAGGGTTCATGTATGGGGTTGTATGGTTTGTTCTATTTTTCAATTAGATGAAACTTGAATGTGCTCCTATTTATGTTTTTAGTGTTTTTTTTTTTAAATTAGAATTAAAGTTTCACCTTGGTAATCCATGTTGACATTTAATGGACAATCTGATGTTATTAGAGTCCACAACAGTCACACATAGCAAATTCAACTTCACTTTGTGCAACTAGTATGCTAGTTGCTGCTGCTGATTGAGTTTATGGTGTCGATAATTATTATATTAATTAGTGTTGCTTTGTTAGTTGTCTTTGCTTTTTGTTGTTGCCTCTCTCACGACATTGCTTCCTTCTGACCTTGTTAAAAAATCTCTCACATTGTTTTCTTTCATGTTGTTCAATTGTTTGTTGCCAGATGCATTTTGGTTTTGCAAACTAATTTGTTGGCTAAATTACTCTGATTGTGAGCTGGTGAGTTTTTCCTTATCCTCTTTGTGGTTTGATGCATGACATGCTTTTGTTTTCAGAAATTCATAATGTGAGGCTCCTTTAGCGGTACAATAGGGCTATCTCCAACAATTGCCTTTCTATTTTGCTTTATATGTGCTTCAATTGCTTTTTTGAGTGCTCTGTCCATTGTGGCATGTACCTTTTCTTCATCTTTAGTGTGTTAACTAGTTGGGTTCGGCATGTGCTCATTTCGTATTCAGCTTGATTTAGGCTAATAAGTTACTGATATTGTTCCTTTAAGTTCAATTACAAACTGTTGATCTTTTTATAAAGTTTTCCTCATTGTTGAGTTAGTTTAATTAACAAGTTTGTTCCTTTTGCTCGCATTTAGAATTTGTACTGTTCCAATTTGTGAGATTATTAGATTATCTGAAGTCAATTTTGTAGTAAGAAAAATTTGGATTAAATGAATTTTGTACTATGAATCTATGAAGTCACTTGATTGTTAGAGTTGATTATATGGTTGTATGGTAATGCACTAGTAGCGCAAGACTTCATGTCATATTTTAGACAGCCAAAATGTGTAAGGATAATTGACATGTGCTCTTCATTGTGTTGTTATTGTAACAAAAGAAATAAAGTTGGTAATCATGGTCACATGGGAAATGTCTAAACCTCTCTGAACTGTTTTCAAAGTCTGATAATACTGCCAAAAAAGGCAAATTAAATATGGTTTATTATGATATTTCATTATTATATCCTTGATTTTGATATAAAATTCTATTTTCCTGGATTCTTCTAAGTAGATACTTCATCAGGTTCTTTGTTCTTTCTCCTATATAATGAGATCTTATCCAAAATAAATAATAGTCTGTCCTAGATCTAGTACAAATAGTTGCAGTTAATTTATAGGTTCGTGTCGATGTATTTTGCCACGGGCAGAGGAAATACTTTTCTTGTAATTTTTTGTCAATAATTGAGGCCTTCCCTTATGGTTTATGAGTAAATTTATGTATGTCGTTATAGGTTCAGTAATTGTCTACCACCTTTTTGGCATTAATTGTGGTAAGGTACTTGGGGAAGTTTTAGCCTTAGTATTGGAGTTCATTAGGTTCTACTCGACCAGACAACTTGTGTTCATCTCTAGATGCCTTACATTCCTTTGCTGCCATAGTTTTTTGAGTTGGACATCCATTTAATAGTTTTTAATGTTTGCCTAGTGAAGATTGTTTTCATTTCTTTCTTTCTTTCTAGTTTCTATATTGGGAAAGGTTGTTAACATCATAATCTTCCTTTGAGGATTGCATGATGTTGAACTTCTGTGTGGGAGCTTCAATCCCAATTATACACACCAACTTGGTTTAGTGAGATCTCTGTAGGATCAATGGCCAAGCTTGTTAAATTACTTACAGTTTTTTGTGGTCTGGATGGGCCACCAATTAAGTGGTGGAACAACTTAATTTGTGTAGGAAAAAAATCTGTGTCCACCACTAAAATTCAAGAATGTCAAACTTCTTTTTGGCTGTTTCCATATCTTTGTTCCACATTTATGAGTTTTGTCTAATATTCAAGAATCTCAAACACCTTGCTTCCATTGCAACCTTAAAACATTTACTTAAAGACATAAGCTGAGCCAAATTTCTTACCTACAAATACTATGACCAACTTCATGATATGCCACTAAACTTTTGATCTACCCATCTGTCATCAGTGTTCCTTCCATTCCATCCATAATCCTATCAGTAGAATCATCAATTTGTTTAGATGAAATAGTTGTGTTTCTAGTCCCTCTTTGTCTTTCCAGTCCCTCTCTGTCTTTAGATTCTTCTATGAGTTTATCAATGGCCATTGCTTAAGTAATTATCACAGGGTGTTTGGAAATATACTCAAACCCCCAAAAATAGGAGAACACTAGAGCATCTTGCATGCACTTTTTAGCTGATTCTGTTCATAGAAACAACATTGTTCGCAAGCAAGTCATTTTGCTTCTTGACCTTCATTTCATACCTGTATCGTCAGAGTAGTTTGTTGCTTCCACAATGTTTGACCCTTTAATGTTGTATTGCTTAGGTTTTAGTACAAGGCAAACATGTATGTCTCTGTGTCTATCAAGTTAATGTAAAAGTAAGACACTATATACGTTGATCCAGAAGTGGAGAATATTAGCACCCATTTTTGGCCTAAAACACTTGTTCGGTTGATTGTGTGTCTTTCGGTTGATTGTCATTTGCAGGTGAAATTAGGAAAACGTTACATGTTTATATAAAACTTGATTTTGTTAGATATGTTGATGTATGGCCTTCGGATTGGCAACCCTTTTCGACATATATATACATATATCCAGTGCTATTATGGTAAATAACTAATAATACACTACTCTTATATATACAAAGGCAGTCTGTCATAGGCAACATTAACCGAATCAATGCATAGTAACTACTTGGTAACTAACAACCTTGTTGCTATCCCTTACATGCCAGTTGAACTTACTAATACCTGCTAATTAACTACCTCCTTAATGTATGTTGTTGCTCCTTTAGTATACTTTCTAGACCTTGGGTCCTTCTGAGTTTTTGTCCACTAACTTTATATAGTATTCTATCACGAAACTGTAGACAAAGGATCAAGCTGAATGTTTTGATGATGCCAAAGTTTCACATGCGTCTCAAAGCTCTATTCAAGACAAAGAAATTAAATATATTCAAGATGGATGATCAAGACAGTCTCTAGAGTCTTAGAAAGGGTATATTAAATAGGAAGGGAATTCCAATTGAAGTAGCAAAAAGTTTGGCCAAGAAATTTAAGTTAAAAAGTCTTTTTCAACAAATTTACTCTCTGGTAATCGATTACCAGAGGATGTAATCGATTACCAGTGGCCAAAACTGATTTACAACAGCTATTAAAATTTGAATTCAAAATTTGCACTGTGCAATCGATTACACATATATGGTAATCGATTACCAGCAGTTTCTAAACGTTTTAATTCAAATATTAAAGCTTGTAATCGATTACACACATACTGTAATCGATTACCAGAGGAGTTTTTCAGAAAACATTCTCAACAGTCACATCTTTTTCTCTGATTCTTAAGTGGCCATCAAAGGCTTATATATATGTGACTAGAGACACAAATTTAACAAGAGTTTTGAAGAACAAAAAGGTCTTATCCTCTTAACAAGCAAAATTGTTTTATCCTCTTACAAATTCCTTGGCCAAAACACTTGTGATTCAATAAGGAATTATTTGAGTGCTCAAATTGTTCAATCTATCTCTTTCAAGAGAGATTTCTTCTTCTCTTCTTCTTTATTCTGAAAAGGGATTAAGAGGCCGATGGTCTCTTGTTGTGAAAGGATTCTAAACACAAAGGAAGGATTGTCCTTGTGTGTTTAGAACTTGTAAAAGGAATTGACAAGATAGTGGAACTCTCAAGCGGGTTGCTTGGGGACTGGACGTAGGCACAAGGGTGTTGCTGAACCAGTATAAATCTGAGTTTGCATTTTCTCTTCCCTTAAACTCCTTTATTTATTATTGTTTTATATTCATATTCAAATTGTTCTTTTGAATCATTATTTAAGAAAATCATTATTAAGGGAATATATAACTTGAATAGAAAGTTAAATAGAATTTTTAATTGGGAAAATAATTTGTAATATCTTAATTCAACCCCCCCCCTTCTTAAGATATCTGAGGCCACTTGTCCAACAAGTGGTATCAGAGCTTCATTCTTGTATAAAGTTTAGAAGCTTCAAGAATTATGGCCTCATCAAACTACTTGTTTCCCGAGGGAAATTCTATAAATAGACCTCCCATATTTAATGGAGTGGGTTACCACCACTGGAAAACCCGCATGCAAATCTTTATAGAGGCAATAGATTTAAATATTTGGGAAGCCATAGAACAAGGACCTTATGTTCCCTCTATAATGGCCGGAAGTGCAACAATAGAAAAACCTAGAGCAGATTGGACTGAGGAAGAAAGAAGATTAGTACCATATAATTTAAAGGCCAAAAATATTATTACATCTGCCCTAGGAATAGATGAATACTTTAGGGTTTCAAATTGTAAAAGTGCTAAGGATATGTGGGATACACTACAAGTAACACATGAAGGCACAACAGATGTTAAAAGATCTAGGATAAACACTTTAACTCGTGAATATGAACTTTTTAGGATGAATGTAAATGAAAGTATACAAGACATGCAAAAGAGGTTCACGCACATAGTTAATCATCTTGCATCTCTAGGAAAAACTTTTCAAAATGAAGATCTAGTAAATAAAGTCTTAAGATGTCTTAATAGAGAATGACAACCAAAGGTAACAGCCATCACAGAATCTCAAGATTTATCTAGTATGTCTCTTGCTATGTTATTGGAAAATTGCAGGAGCATGAAATGGAATTGCTAAGATTAAATCAGCATGAAGAAACTGATAAGAAGAAGAAGGGAATCGCTCTTAAAGTCTCATCTGCAATCCAAGAAGACAGTGATAAAGAAGATTCAATTGACTTGGATAATGATGAAGATATTAGTTTGTTTGTAAAAAGATTCAACAAGTTCCTAAGAGTCAGAGGAAATCAAAAGCGACCCAATTTTAAACCTAAAAGAAGGACAGAAACTTCATCCTTTACTCTAAAATGCTTTGAGTGCAATCAACCTGGACATCTGAGGGTTGATTGTCCCATCTTCAAGAAAAAGATGGAGAAGTCTGAAAAGAAAAATATTAATGAAAAGAAATTGAAGAAAGCATACATTACATGGGATGAAAACGATATGGAATCTTCTGAAGATTCAGAAAATGAAGAAATAAACCTCTGCCTTATGGCAAAAAATTATGAAAGTGATGAAGAGGTAACATCTTCAAACAATTTATCTATTTCTTTTGATGAATTGCAAGATGCATTTGCTGATCTGCATAAAGAGTCAATTAAACTTGCAAAGTTAGTTTCATCTTCAAAGAAAACAATTTCAAATTTAGAAAATGAAATTTCAAAATTAAACAAAGAATCAAATCATCTTAGAAATGAAGTCTCAATTTCTAAACCAAATGAAAAAGTTCATATCTCTACTATTTCTAACAAGAAAATGTCAGATTCTTGTAGTTGTTGTGAAAAGTATGAAAAAGAAATCAAAGAGTTGAAAAACTCACTTGCAAAATTCTCTTATAGTAAAAATAATTTAGATGTCATATTAGGAAAACAAAGGCATGCCTCCAATAAGGCTGGACTAGGATATAAATCCGAAAAACAACAAAAATTTCATAAAAACTTCTATACTTCCACATTAAAATATAATTCTAGTTTTATCACATGTTTTTACTGTGGAAGAAAAGGGCATGGCACATCTACATGCTATTTTAGAAGAAATTGTAACAATATTAAAATGATTTGGGTCCCAACAGGATCTGTTATTCATACTAACACACAAGGACCCAATAAAGTTTGGGTACCTAAGTTACATCCTTGATTTTGTAGGAACCCTTGAGGAAAAAGTGGTACATAGATAGCGGATGCTCAAAACATATGACGGGAGACGAATCAAAATTCACACATATCTCTCCCAAGAAAAGCGGACATGTAACTTATGGTGACAACAACAAAGGTAGAATTCTTGGAGTTGGAAAAATAGGTACAAATTCTTCAACCTCCATTGAAAATGTTCTACTTGTTGAAGGTCTTAAACATAGTCTACTTAGTGTGAGTCAATTATGTGACAAAGGCTATCTGGTATCATTTGATTCTCAAAAGTGTGTCATTGAACATAAACATGATACGAATATAAAGCATATAGGGTTTAGAGTCAACAATGTTTACATGATAGACTTTAGTCAAAAACTAGATAATAATCAATGTTTTCTTAGTAAAGATGATGATCCATGGTTATGGCATAAACGGATTGCACATATAAACATGGAACACTTAAATAGATTAATATCAAAAGATTTAGTTGTTGGTTTGCCATAACTAAGATTTGAAAAAGATAGGCTATGTGATGCTTGTCAAAAGGGAAAACAAACTAGAGTTTCTTTCAAATCTAAAAACATTGTTTCAACTACTCAACCCTTACAATTACTACATATGGATTTGTTTGGTCCTTCCAGAATCATGAGTTTTGGAGGAAGTTACTATGCTCTTGTTATAGTTGATGATTATTATAGATACACATGGACTCTTTTTATCACTCATAAGAATGATGTATTCCAAGCATTTAGAAAACTTGCAAAAATCATTCAAAATAAGAAAAATCTCAAGATTATATCTATTAGGAGTGATCATGGGGGTGAGTTTGAAAATAAATAATTTGAATTATTTTGTGATAAGCATGGGATTGAGCATAACTTTTCTGCACCAAGAACCCCTCAAAAAAATGGTGTTGTTGAAAGGAAAAATAGATCTTTGGAAGAGATTGCTAGAACTTTATTAAATGATACACCTCTTCCAAAATATTTTTGGGCTGAAGCCGTTAACACTGCATGCTACATTTTAAATAGGGCTTTAATAAGACCCATCTTAAAGAAAACTCCATATGAATTGTTCAATGGCAGAAAACCAAACATCTCACATCTTCATATCTTTGGTTGTAAATGTTTTGTATTGAATAATGGAAAATATAACTTAGGAAAATTTGATGCTAAGTCAGATGAAGGTATTTTCCTTGGATATTCTCTGCATAGTAAAGCTTATAGAATATATAATAAAAGAACAATGACAATTGAAGAGTCTATACATGTTTCCTTTGATGAGTCTAATGCCATTCTTCCAAGGAAGGATTTTTTAGATGATATTTCAGATTCCTTAGAAGATACACATATTCATGGAAATGACTCTAAAGAAAAAGATGAAGGAAGCAATGAAGATTCTCAAGATAATGGAGTTAGAGCAAATAATGAACTTCCAAGAGAATGGAAAGCCTCAAGCGATCATCCCCTCGACAACATTATTGGTGATATATCAAAAGGGGTAACAACTAGACATTCTCTTAAAGATTTATGCAATACTATGGCTTTTGTATCTATGATTGAACCTAAAAATATAAAAGAAGCCATAGTAGATGATAACTGGATCATTGCCATGCAAGAAGAACTGAATCAATTTGAAAGAAACAATGTGTGGAAACTAGTAGAGAAACCTGAAAATTATCCTGTCATAGGAACAAATGGGTTTTTAGAAATAAATTAGATGAACATGGCATAATTATTAGAAATAAGGCTAGGTTAGTAGCAAAAGGGTATAATCAAGAAGAGGGAATAGACTATGAAGAAACATATGCTCCAGTTGCAAGATTAGAAGCCATTAGAATGCTTTTAGCATATGCATCCATAATGAATTTTAAGCTCTATCAAATGGATGTTAAAAGTGCTTTTCTAAATGGTTTAATTCAAGAAGAAGTATATGTTGAACAACCTCCAGGTTTTGAAATCCCGGATAAACCAAATCATGTTTATAAATTACAAAATGCTCTTTATGGTTTGAAACAAGCCCCTAGGGCGTGGTATGAACGTTTAAGTAATTTTCTCCTAGAAAAAGAATTTTCTAGAGGAAAAGTGGATACCACATTATTCATAAAGAGAAAGCATAATGATATTTTGTTGGTTCAAATATATGCTGATGATATAATTTTTG